>NW_027468508.1:20000-23450 GCF_041734735.1 Babylonia areolata
TTTCTATCAACTTTGGCATGCTCGGAGAGAGAAAAAAGGAAAAAAAGAAAAAAAAGGTCCAGTAAAGGTTGTGGATAAAAGTAACCGGCTTTGGAGAATTGCCTGAATCCTTCCGGCGCTGTGAAAAAAAAAGACCAAAAAAAAGACCTGGTCGTCAACGCCTGCTCCTGTCCATGCCAAACGGCGTTTTCCTCTCAACTTTGGCATGCTCGCTGAGGAAAAGGCAGGTAAAGGTTGTGGATAAAAAGTAAACGCGCTGTGGAGAATTGCCCAAATCGTTCAGGCGCCGTGAAAAAAAGAAAGACGTAGTCGTCAACGTCTGGTCCCGTCAATGGCGAAGGGCGTTTTCTCTCAACTTTGGCATGCTCGCTGAGGAAAAGGCAGGTAAAGGTTGTGGATAAAAGTCCGAAGAACCTCGCTACAATTGCCAAAATCTTTCCGCTGCCATTCAAAAATGGACTACTCCTCCACACCTCCTCCCGTCCATGCCAAACGGCGTTTTCTCTCAACTTTGGCATGCTCGGAGAGAAAAAAAGGCAGGTAAAGGTTGTGGATAAAAAAGTCAAAAATTGCCAAAATACTTTCTGGGCCCTCAAAAAAAGGCCTACTCCTCAACGCCTGCTCCCGTCCATGCCGAACCGCGTTTTCTATCAACTTTGGCATGCTCGGAGAGAGAAAAAAGGAAAAAAAGAAAAAAAAGGCAGTAAAGGTTGTGGATAAAAAAGTAAAAAATTGCCAAAATACTTTCTGGGCCCTCAAAAAAAGGCCTACTCCTCAACGCCTGCTCCCGTCCATGCCGAACCGCGTTTTCTATCAACTTTGGCATGCTCGGAGAGAGAAAAAAGGAAAAAAAGAAAAAAAAGGCAGGTAAAGGTTGTGGATAAAACTCCAAAACCTCGCTACAATTGCCAAAATACTTTCTGGGCCCTCAAAAAAAGGCCTACTCCTCAACGCCTGGTCCCCAGGCACGTGCTGGGGGCCTCAACTCAGGCTCTGCCCAATGTGGATCAAGGTCCACCTTCGCAGCGCCTTATGCGACACCCTGGTTGTGGGGGACGCGGCGTGGCGTGGCGGATCGCTCCGGTCGGCGCACAGCCGGCAACGGTCGACCCGTCCGCCTGGCTTTACTGCCCCCGCGCTTCTGTCTTTTGCACTGGCAAGCTAGCGACCGCTCGGCGTGCGAGGCCCGAGTCGGGGGACGGGAGTCTCGGGAGCCCACCAGCTCCCCGCAGGCTACCCGCCCGGCTGCCGAGCTTCCCGCCTGCGCGTCCAAGTGTGAACGCGCACGGCCGCCTCGCCGGGCTTCCTTTGCCGGGGCTCGGCTTGTCGGCCGGCGTCTCACGGTCCGTAGAAGGTTCGGTGCGTTCGCTGACGACGGGTCGAGAGAAGCGTTTTCTCTCCTCCCTCACTGACGGTCGTTGGTGCTCCCCAGCCCCTTCGGCGTCCCAAAGCGTAACGCCTGCTTCATCTCGTCAAGGGCGCGCCCGTCTCTAACCGGGCGTCGTCCGGCACGTGGAAACGGGCGGGAGACGGTGTCGAGGAGGAAGAAAGGGTGGGGTCCGGTCCGGTCCGGTCTGGTCTCCTCCTCCTCCTTCTTCTTCTTGGCGCGCCTCCCGCCGAGACCGATGGATTCGTTGCACTCTCAGGCCCTGAATCTGTTGTCCGGTGGTTTCAGTTGATAGTGCTGCCGCGGACCGCCCACGGAAAGAGCTCAGCCCTCGTTTCTGTGAGCAGCGGTCCCAACTGGCGCTGCAACCGTCTCCCGGGGGCACGCAGAATACGGGTTGCATTCTGGTTGATCCTGCCAGTAGTCATATGCTTGTCTCAAAGATTAAGCCATGCATGTCTAAGTTCACACCCTCGTACGGTGAAACCGCGAATGGCTCATTAAATCAGTCGAGGTTCCTTAGATGATCCAAATTTACTTGGATAACTGTGGTAATTCTAGAGCTAATACATGCCGACCAGCTCCGACCCCTCGGGGAAAGAGCGCTTTTATTAGTTCAAAGCCAGTCGGGTTCTGCCCGTCCTTTGGTGACTCTGGATAACTTTGTGCCGATCGCATGGCCTCGAGCCGGCGACGCATCTTTCAAATGTCTGCCCTATCAAATGACGATGGTACGTGATCTGCCTACCATGTTAGCAACGGGTAGCGGGGAATCAGGGTTCGATTCCGGAGAGGGAGCATGAGAAACGGCTACCACATCCAAGGAAGGCAGCAGGCGCGCAACTTACCCACTCCTGGCACGGGGAGGTAGTGACGAAAAATAACAATACGGAACTCTTTTGAGGCTCCGTAATTGGAATGAGTACACTTTAAACCCTTTAACGAGGATCTATTGGAGGGCAAGTCTGGTGCCAGCAGCCGCGGTAATTCCAGCTCCAATAGCGTATACTAAAGTTGTTGCGATTAAAAAGCTCGTAGTTGGATCTCAGGCATGGGCGCACGGTCCGCCTCGCGGCGGTCACTGTGTGTTTTGTTTCCCATCCTACGCTTCCCGGTTGTTCAGCCCATGGTGCTCTTCATTGAGCGTTTTGGGTGGCCGGAACGTTTACTTTGAAGAAATTAGAGTGTTCAAAGCAGGCACGTTGCCTGAATAATGGTGCATGGAATAATGGAATAGGACCTCGGTTCTATTTTGCTGGTTTTCGGAACACGAGGTAATGATTAAGAGGGACAGACGGGGGCATCCGTATTGCGGTGTTAGAGGTGAAATTCTTGGATCATCGCAAGACGAACAACTGCGAAAGCATTTGCCAAGCATGTTTTCATTAGTCAAGAACGAAAGTCAGAGGTTCGAAGACGATCAGATACCGTCGTAGTTCTGACCATAAACGATGCCAACTAGCGATTCGCTGGTGTTGCTTCATCGACTCTGCGGGCAGCTTCCGGGAAACCAAAGTTTTCGGGTTCCGGGGGAAGTATGGTTGCAAAGCTGAAACTTAAAGGAATTGACGGAAGGGCACCACCAGGAGTGGAGCCTGCGGCTTAATTTGACTCAACACGGGAAAACTCACCCGGTCCGGACACTGTAAGGATTGACAGATTGATAGCTCTTTCTTGATTCAGTGGGTGGTGGTGCATGGCCGTTCTTAGTTGGTGGAGCGATTTGTCTGGTTAATTCCGATAACGAACGAGACTCTAGCCTACTAAATAGTTCGCCGATCCTTCACGCGTCGGCGCTAACTTCTTAGAGGGACAAGTGGCGTTTAGCCACACGAGATTGAGCAATAACAGGTCTGTGATGCCCTTAGATGTCCGGGGCCGCACGCGCGCTACACTGAAGGAATCAGCGTGGCTTTCTCCCTGGCCCGAAAGGGTTGGGAAACCCGTTGAATCTCCTTCGTGATAGGGATTGGGGCTTGAAATTGTTCCCCATGAACGAGGAATTCCCAGTAAGCGCGAGTCATAAGCTCGCGTTGATTACGTCCCTGCCCTTTGTACACACC
>NW_027468509.1:5000-7500 GCF_041734735.1 Babylonia areolata
CTCTCCGAGCATGCCAAAGTTGAGAGAAAACGCCGTTTGGCATGGACGGGAGGAGGTGTGGAGGAGTAGTCCATTTTTGAATGGCAGCGGAAAGATTTTGGCAATTGTAGCGAGGTTCTTCGGACTTTTATCCACAACCTTTACCTGCCTTTTCCTCAGCGAGCATGCCAAAGTTGAGAGAAAACGCCCTTCGCCATTGACGGGACCAGACGTTGACGACTACGTCTTTCTTTTTTTCACGGCGCCTGAACGATTTGGGCAATTCTCCACAGCGCGTTTACTTTTTATCCACAACCTTTACCTGCCTTTTCCTCAGCGAGCATGCCAAAGTTGAGAGGAAAACGCCGTTTGGCATGGACAGGAGCAGGCGTTGACGACCAGGTCTTTTTTTTGGTCTTTTTTTTTCACAGCGCCGGAAGGATTCAGGCAATTCTCCAAAGCCGGTTACTTTTATCCACAACCTTTACTGGACCTTTTTTTTCTTTTTTTCCTTTTTTCTCTCTCCGAGCATGCCAAAGTTGATAGAAAACGCGGTTCGGCATGGACGGGAGCAGGCGTTGAGGAGTAGGCCTTTTTTTGAGGGCCCAGAAAGTATTTTGGCAATTTTTTACTTTTTTATCCACAACCTTTACCTGCCTTTTTTTCTCTCCGAGCATGCCAAAGTTGAGAGAAAACGCCGTTTGGCATGGACGGGAGGAGGTGTGGAGGAGTAGTCCATTTTTGAATGGCAGCGGAAAGATTTTGGCAATTGTAGCGAGGTTCTTCGGACTTTTATCCACAACCTTTACCTGCCTTTTCCTCAGCGAGCATGCCAAAGTTGAGAGAAAACGCCCTTCGCCATTGACGGGACCAGACGTTGACGACTACGTCTTTCTTTTTTTCACGGCGCCTGAACGATTTGGGCAATTCTCCACAGCGCGTTTACTTTTTATCCACAACCTTTACCTGCCTTTTCCTCAGCGAGCATGCCAAAGTTGAGAGGAAAACGCCGTTTGGCATGGACAGGAGCAGGCGTTGACGACCAGGTCTTTTTTTTGGTCTTTTTTTTTCACAGCGCCGGAAGGATTCAGGCAATTCTCCAAAGCCGGTTACTTTTATCCACAACCTTTACTGGACCTTTTTTTTCTTTTTTTCCTTTTTTCTCTCTCCGAGCATGCCAAAGTTGATAGAAAACGCGGTTCGGCATGGACGGGAGCAGGCGTTGAGGAGTAGGCCTTTTTTTGAGGGCCCAGAAAGTATTTTGGCAATTTTTTACTTTTTTATCCACAACCTTTACCTGCCTTTTTTTCTCTCCGAGCATGCCAAAGTTGAGAGAAAACGCCGTTTGGCATGGACGGGAGGAGGTGTGGAGGAGTAGTCCATTTTTGAATGGCAGCGGAAAGATTTTGGCAATTGTAGCGAGGTTCTTCGGACTTTTATCCACAACCTTTACCTGCCTTTTCCTCAGCGAGCATGCCAAAGTTGAGAGAAAACGCCCTTCGCCATTGACGGGACCAGACGTTGACGACTACGTCTTTCTTTTTTTCACGGCGCCTGAACGATTTGGGCAATTCTCCACAGCGCGTTTACTTTTTATCCACAACCTTTACCTGCCTTTTCCTCAGCGAGCATGCCAAAGTTGAGAGGAAAACGCCGTTTGGCATGGACAGGAGCAGGCGTTGACGACCAGGTCTTTTTTTTGGTCTTTTTTTTTCACAGCGCCGGAAGGATTCAGGCAATTCTCCAAAGCCGGTTACTTTTATCCACAACCTTTACTGGACCTTTTTTTTCTTTTTTTCCTTTTTTCTCTCTCCGAGCATGCCAAAGTTGATAGAAAACGCGGTTCGGCATGGACGGGAGCAGGCGTTGAGGAGTAGGCCTTTTTTTGAGGGCCCAGAAAGTATTTTGGCAATTTTTTACTTTTTTATCCACAACCTTTACCTGCCTTTTTTTCTCTCCGAGCATGCCAAAGTTGAGAGAAAACGCCGTTTGGCATGGACGGGAGGAGGTGTGGAGGAGTAGTCCATTTTTGAATGGCAGCGGAAAGATTTTGGCAATTGTAGCGAGGTTCTTCGGACTTTTATCCACAACCTTTACCTGCCTTTTCCTCAGCGAGCATGCCAAAGTTGAGAGAAAACGCCCTTCGCCATTGACGGGACCAGACGTTGACGACTACGTCTTTCTTTTTTTCACGGCGCCTGAACGATTTGGGCAATTCTCCACAGCGCGTTTACTTTTTATCCACAACCTTTACCTGCCTTTTCCTCAGCGAGCATGCCAAAGTTGAGAGGAAAACGCCGTTTGGCATGGACAGGAGCAGGCGTTGACGACCAGGTCTTTTTTTTGGTCTTTTTTTTTCACAGCGCCGGAAGGATTCAGGCAATTCTCCAAAGCCGGTTACTTTTATCCACAACCTTTACTGGACCTTTTTTTTCTTTTTTTCCTTTTTTCTCTCTCCGAGCATGCCAAAGTTGATAGAAAACGCGGTTCGGCATGGACGGGAGCAGGCGTTGAGGAGTAG
>NW_027468509.1:15000-20000 GCF_041734735.1 Babylonia areolata
CCGCTGCTCACAGAAACGAGGGCTGAGCTCTTTCCGTGGGCGGTCCGCGGCAGCACTATCAACTGAAACCACCGGACAACAGATTCAGGGCCTGAGAGTGCAACGAATCCATCGGTCTCGGCGGGAGGCGCGCCAAGAAGAAGAAGGAGGAGGAGGAGACCAGACCGGACCGGACCGGACCCCACCCTTTCTTCCTCCTCGACACCGTCTCCCGCCCGTTTCCACGTGCCGGACGACGCCCGGTTAGAGACGGGCGCGCCCTTGACGAGATGAAGCAGGCGTTACGCTTTGGGACGCCGAAGGGGCTGGGGAGCACCAACGACCGTCAGTGAGGGAGGAGAGAAAACGCTTCTCTCGACCCGTCGTCAGCGAACGCACCGAACCTTCTACGGACCGTGAGACGCCGGCCGACAAGCCGAGCCCCGGCAAAGGAAGCCCGGCGAGGCGGCCGTGCGCGTTCACACTTGGACGCGCAGGCGGGAAGCTCGGCAGCCGGGCGGGTAGCCTGCGGGGAGCTGGTGGGCTCCCGAGACTCCCGTCCCCCGACTCGGGCCTCGCACGCCGAGCGGTCGCTAGCTTGCCAGTGCAAAAGACAGAAGCGCGGGGGCAGTAAAGCCAGGCGGACGGGTCGACCGTTGCCGGCTGTGCGCCGACCGGAGCGATCCGCCACGCCACGCCGCGTCCCCCACAACCAGGGTGTCGCATAAGGCGCTGCGAAGGTGGACCTTGATCCACATTGGGCAGAGCCTGAGTTGAGGCCCCCCAGCACGTGCCTGGGGACCAGGCGTTGAGGAGTAGGCCTTTTTTTGAGGGCCCAGAAAGTATTTTGGCAATTGTAGCGAGGTTTTGGAGTTTTATCCACAACCTTTACCTGCCTTTTTTTCTCTCCGAGCATGCCAAAGTTGAGAGAAAACGCCGTTTGGCATGGACGGGAGGAGGTGTGGAGGAGTAGTCCATTTTTGAATGGCAGCGGAAAGATTTTGGCAATTGTAGCGAGGTTCTTCGGACTTTTATCCACAACCTTTACCTGCCTTTTCCTCAGCGAGCATGCCAAAGTTGAGAGAAAACGCCCTTCGCCATTGACGGGACCAGACGTTGACGACTACGTCTTTCTTTTTTTCACGGCGCCTGAACGATTTGGGCAATTCTCCACAGCGCGTTTACTTTTTATCCACAACCTTTACCTGCCTTTTCCTCAGCGAGCATGCCAAAGTTGAGAGGAAAACGCCGTTTGGCATGGACAGGAGCAGGCGTTGACGACCAGGTCTTTTTTTTGGTCTTTTTTTTTCACAGCGCCGGAAGGATTCAGGCAATTCTCCAAAGTTACTTTTATCCACAACCTTTACTGGACCTTTTTTTTCTTTTTTTCTCTCTCCGAGCATGCCAAAGTTGATAGAAAACGCGGTTCGGCATGGACGGGAGCAGGCGTTGAGGAGTAGGCCTTTTTTTGAGGGCCCAGAAAGTATTTTGGCAATTTTTTACTTTTTTATCCACAACCTTTACCTGCCTTTTTTTCTCTCCGAGCATGCCAAAGTTGAGAGAAAACGCCGTTTGGCATGGACGGGAGGAGGTGTGGAGGAGTAGTCCATTTTTGAATGGCAGCGGAAAGATTTTGGCAATTGTAGCGAGGTTCTTCGGACTTTTATCCACAACCTTTACCTGCCTTTTCCTCAGCGAGCATGCCAAAGTTGAGAGAAAACGCCCTTCGCCATTGACGGGACCAGACGTTGACGACTACGTCTTTCTTTTTTTCACGGCGCCTGAACGATTTGGGCAATTCTCCACAGCGCGTTTACTTTTTATCCACAACCTTTACCTGCCTTTTCCTCAGCGAGCATGCCAAAGTTGAGAGGAAAACGCCGTTTGGCATGGACAGGAGCAGGCGTTGACGACCAGGTCTTTTTTTTGGTCTTTTTTTTTCACAGCGCCGGAAGGATTCAGGCAATTCTCCAAAGCCGGTTACTTTTATCCACAACCTTTACTGGACCTTTTTTTTCTTTTTTTCCTTTTTTCTCTCTCCGAGCATGCCAAAGTTGATAGAAAACGCGGTTCGGCATGGACGGGAGCAGGCGTTGAGGAGTAGGCCTTTTTTTGAGGGCCCAGAAAGTATTTTGGCAATTTTTTACTTTTTTATCCACAACCTTTACCTGCCTTTTTTTCTCTCCGAGCATGCCAAAGTTGAGAGAAAACGCCGTTTGGCATGGACGGGAGGAGGTGTGGAGGAGTAGTCCATTTTTGAATGGCAGCGGAAAGATTTTGGCAATTGTAGCGAGGTTCTTCGGACTTTTATCCACAACCTTTACCTGCCTTTTCCTCAGCGAGCATGCCAAAGTTGAGAGAAAACGCCCTTCGCCATTGACGGGACCAGACGTTGACGACTACGTCTT
This sequence comes from Babylonia areolata, assembly GCF_041734735.1. Taxonomy (NCBI): domain Eukaryota; kingdom Metazoa; phylum Mollusca; class Gastropoda; order Neogastropoda; family Buccinidae; genus Babylonia; species Babylonia areolata. Next base: position 17,388 of record NW_027468509.1, read on the forward strand.
TCTTTTTTTCACGGCGCCTGAACGATTTGGGCAATTCTCCACAGCGCGTTTACTTTTTATCCACAACCTTTACCTGCCTTTTCCTCAGCGAGCATGCCAAAGTTGAGAGGAAAACGCCGTTTGGCATGGACAGGAGCAGGCGTTGACGACCAGGTCTTTTTTTTGGTCTTTTTTTTTCACAGCGCCGGAAGGATTCAGGCAATTCTCCAAAGCCGGTTACTTTTATCCACAACCTTTACTGGACCTTTTTTTTCTTTTTTTCCTTTTTTCTCTCTCCGAGCATGCCAAAGTTGATAGAAAACGCGGTTCGGCATGGACGGGAGCAGGCGTTGAGGAGTAGGCCTTTTTTTGAGGGCCCAGAAAGTATTTTGGCAATTTTTTACTTTTTTATCCACAACCTTTACCTGCCTTTTTTTCTCTCCGAGCATGCCAAAGTTGAGAGAAAACGCCGTTTGGCATGGACGGGAGGAGGTGTGGAGGAGTAGTCCATTTTTGAATGGCAGCGGAAAGATTTTGGCAATTGTAGCGAGGTTCTTCGGACTTTTATCCACAACCTTTACCTGCCTTTTCCTCAGCGAGCATGCCAAAGTTGAGAGAAAACGCCCTTCGCCATTGACGGGACCAGACGTTGACGACTACGTCTTTCTTTTTTTCACGGCGCCTGAACGATTTGGGCAATTCTCCACAGCGCGTTTACTTTTTATCCACAACCTTTACCTGCCTTTTCCTCAGCGAGCATGCCAAAGTTGAGAGGAAAACGCCGTTTGGCATGGACAGGAGCAGGCGTTGACGACCAGGTCTTTTTTTTGGTCTTTTTTTTTCACAGCGCCGGAAGGATTCAGGCAATTCTCCAAAGCCGGTTACTTTTATCCACAACCTTTACTGGACCTTTTTTTTCTTTTTTTCCTTTTTTCTCTCTCCGAGCATGCCAAAGTTGATAGAAAACGCGGTTCGGCATGGACGGGAGCAGGCGTTGAGGAGTAGGCCTTTTTTTGAGGGCCCAGAAAGTATTTTGGCAATTTTTTACTTTTTTATCCACAACCTTTACCTGCCTTTTTTTCTCTCCGAGCATGCCAAAGTTGAGAGAAAACGCCGTTTGGCATGGACGGGAGGAGGTGTGGAGGAGTAGTCCATTTTTGAATGGCAGCGGAAAGATTTTGGCAATTGTAGCGAGGTTCTTCGGACTTTTATCCACAACCTTTACCTGCCTTTTCCTCAGCGAGCATGCCAAAGTTGAGAGAAAACGCCCTTCGCCATTGACGGGACCAGACGTTGACGACTACGTCTTTCTTTTTTTCACGGCGCCTGAACGATTTGGGCAATTCTCCACAGCGCGTTTACTTTTTATCCACAACCTTTACCTGCCTTTTCCTCAGCGAGCATGCCAAAGTTGAGAGGAAAACGCCGTTTGGCATGGACAGGAGCAGGCGTTGACGACCAGGTCTTTTTTTTGGTCTTTTTTTTTCACAGCGCCGGAAGGATTCAGGCAATTCTCCAAAGCCGGTTACTTTTATCCACAACCTTTACTGGACCTTTTTTTTCTTTTTTTCCTTTTTTCTCTCTCCGAGCATGCCAAAGTTGATAGAAAACGCGGTTCGGCATGGACGGGAGCAGGCGTTGAGGAGTAGGCCTTTTTTTGAGGGCCCAGAAAGTATTTTGGCAATTTTTTACTTTTTTATCCACAACCTTTACCTGCCTTTTTTTCTCTCCGAGCATGCCAAAGTTGAGAGAAAACGCCGTTTGGCATGGACGGGAGGAGGTGTGGAGGAGTAGTCCATTTTTGAATGGCAGCGGAAAGATTTTGGCAATTGTAGCGAGGTTCTTCGGACTTTTATCCACAACCTTTACCTGCCTTTTCCTCAGCGAGCATGCCAAAGTTGAGAGAAAACGCCCTTCGCCATTGACGGGACCAGACGTTGACGACTACGTCTTTCTTTTTTTCACGGCGCCTGAACGATTTGGGCAATTCTCCACAGCGCGTTTACTTTTTATCCACAACCTTTACCTGCCTTTTCCTCAGCGAGCATGCCAAAGTTGAGAGGAAAACGCCGTTTGGCATGGACAGGAGCAGGCGTTGACGACCAGGTCTTTTTTTTGGTCTTTTTTTTTCACAGCGCCGGAAGGATTCAGGCAATTCTCCAAAGCCGGTTACTTTTATCCACAACCTTTACTGGACCTTTTTTTTCTTTTTTTCCTTTTTTCTCTCTCCGAGCATGCCAAAGTTGATAGAAAACGCGGTTCGGCATGGACGGGAGCAGGCGTTGAGGAGTAGGCCTTTTTTTGAGGGCCCAGAAAGTATTTTGGCAATTTTTTACTTTTTTATCCACAACCTTTACCTGCCTTTTTTTCTCTCCGAGCATGCCAAAGTTGAGAGAAAACGCCGTTTGGCATGGACGGGAGGAGGTGTGGAGGAGTAGTCCATTTTTGAATGGCAGCGGAAAGATTTTGGCAATTGTAGCGAGGTTCTTCGGACTTTTATCCACAACCTTTACCTGCCTTTTCCTCAGCGAGCATGCCAAAGTTGAGAGAAAACGCCCTTCGCCATTGACGGGACCAGACGTTGACGACTACGTCTTTCTTTTTTTCACGGCGCCTGAACGATTTGGGCAATTC
>NW_027468510.1:0-23030 GCF_041734735.1 Babylonia areolata
GGGGGAAGGGAGAGAGATAGAAGGGGGGAGAGAGGGAGTGGGAGAGAGAGGGGAGGGAGAGACAGAGAAAGGGAGAGACAGAGAGAGAGAGTGGGTGGTTGGGAGACAGAGAGGGAGACACAGACAGGGAGAGAGACAGGGTGGTGAGACAGAATGTGTGTGTGGGGGTATGGGGGGGGGGGGGGGCAGAGACAGAGAGGGGGGGGGGGGGGGGGGGCAGAAGTATGGAAATCGAGAGATGAGTGGGCGGGGGAGAGCGAGGTGTGGCAGTTTCAGTTTCAGTAGTTCAAGGAGGCGTCACTGCATTCGGACAAAGCCATATACGCTACACCACATCTGCCAAGCAGATGCCCGACCAGCAGCGCAACCCAACGCGCTTAGTCAGGCCTCGAGAAAACAAAACAAAACAAAAAAAAAACAACAACCGGGGGAATAAATAATAGATAAGCTTGCATAAATTAATAAATAAATAAATAAATAATAATTATAATATAGAAAAAGTTAGTAGTAATAATATTAGTAATACTAATAAAATGATAATAATAAAACATAAATAAATAAATAAATAAATAAGACAACAATGGTGATAAATAAGCGAATAAATGTAAAATATGAAGACACACATTCACACATACACCCACACATGCATAACAGAAATGCACCAAACATGCAGTTTCACATATATGAAAGCACAGTCAGATACATATAAACGTACATGAGCTCCAACACACACACACACACATACACGCATTACCGTGCACCTCCTCTACCCCCCTCCTCCACACACTCATTTCTAGTCTAAGTATCGCAGCTTCCACGGCACACACACACACACACACACACACACACACACACAAACACACACTCACAGAGATGAACACTTACTTGTACAAGCACATATGAAAGCACAGTCAAATACATATAAACGTACATGAGCTCCAACACACACACACACACACACACACACACATTACCTTGCACCTCCTCTACCCCCTCCTCCACACACTCATTTCTAGTCTACGTATCGCAGCTTCCACGGCACACACACACACACACACACACACACAAACACACACTCACAGAGATGAACACTTACTTGTACAAGCACACACACATACGCCCATATCTCCCACCCCCAACCCCACACACGTACATACAAAGATATATATATATATATATATATATATATATATATATATATATATATACGTTCCAATATCCTGTTGCTCCCACAGTGTAGGCATGCATACACTCACATACCTCATCCTCTACCCCACCTCCCCCCGCACTCCCACCTCCCCTCACACACACACACACACACACGTACACATATCTCTCCTGACACTTGTGTACACTTTCACTCTCGCGCATTCACAAACGCACTCAAAAGCACAGACCCACACATACACACAAACACACACAGCCGCCACTGACTGGCCGCAAGAGGGATGGGAAAAGATCTCTGATGCCAAGAACGTGGCGTCTAGTGTGTTGCTCGGTCTATTGTATTTGGAAAGGCCCACAGAGACTCTGTTCCGTTTTGAAGAAATTTGCGCAATGTTGGTTTGGAAATGATGCCGATATTTGTTTGATTTGCAAAGCATCGTGCTCTACCTTTCATGTTAGACTTGCGGCCGCTCCCTCTCTCTGCTTCTATTTCTTTGAGGCGATCGATGGTGTGATGGCCTTGTACCTGTTCTTTTTGGTATTCTTTGACTTTTCTGAGGATTTCCGATTTTCCTAGATGTAGGCCGCTCGTTGGTGTTGCGTTACCAGCAAGTCTGTCAGCTCGCTCATTTCCCTTAACACCTGCATGTCCCGGGCAGTATGACCATGTGAGTTTTTTAATCTGAAAGTTGCGCATTGCGTTATGCCACTCTGGGCTTCCCATTCCGTTTTCAATTTTCTGTATGAGGTTCATTGAGTCGGTTAGAATCATGGCATGTTGGTTTCCGGGCGTATGGATGGACGATAGCCACTGGAGGGCATGTGTCACAGCTTCAACTTCCATCGTTAGGCTGGAGGTTGTGACTTTGTAGGCAGCATTCTCTTCCCAAATTGTTTTTCCATTTTGTTTCGCAGTGAATCCCCAGCCAGACTGGTCTTTGGTGACTGAGCCATCTGTGTATATGATGATGTCCTCTTCTTTACTGTTTTCTTCTATAAGCAGCTTCACTTCCGCATCAGTTTTGCCCTCTGGCCATTCCCGACAATGTCTTCCTAGAGTGGGTGAAATGACTGTGTTGAATAGATGGTTGAGGTTTTCGGGGTTTTTCTCCCATTCTTTTGTTTCTTTCAGGTCTTGTAGTCGGCATACTAGCTGGATTGTGTCTTCTGCTTGCCCCATCCATGATCTTCCTCGTCCTAGACGGCTGCCTTTTGGTTCTTTGACTGCGTCATGCAGTGGGTTTTGAGGGTTTTCTAATGCTTTGAAGTAGGTCTTGACCTGTTCTAACTTGTTTCTGGCCTGCACTGAAGGAAGGTCAAGCAGGTATCGCATGGTTTCTGTGGGCGTGTCTTTTGTTGTTCCAAGGATCAGCCTCATAGCTTTATTTTGGACTCTTTCTAATTTTAGGAGGTTGCTTTGAGACGGTGTTGTTAGCCCAAGTCCGTAGTCGATCACACTGAGGACGAGTGATTGGTATAGCAGGAAGAGGTGGCGTTGTTCAATTCCTTTGGTTGCCATTGCTTTTAAGACTGAAAGGCCCTTTTTGCATTTGAGAACAGTGTTTTCCGTATGTTTTCTGAAGGTCAGCATCCTGTCGAAGTGTATTCCTAGGTAGCGTAGGCATTCAGTTTTCTCAATTTGAATCCCATCGAATGACACAGAAGGTGGTGATTTGCTCGCGGTTTTGTTGTTGAGGGTGCACAGCAACGTTTGGGCTTTCGCTGGATTGATGGAAGATCCTGTGTCTTTGCACCATTGAGCAATATTGTTTAGTTGTTTCTGGACGGCTTCAGTTCTTTCCTGAGCATTTTTCGAAGTTTTGAAGACCAGGCCGTCATCCGCAAGGGTAAGCACCCGAGCAATTCCATTGTTGTTTAAGTCTGCAAGGCCCTTCGTGTAGACATTGTAGAGGACAGGAGAGAGTGGAGACCCTTGTGGCAGTCCCATGGATAGTTTAGAAGGTGCAGACATCCAATCTCCGAGGCGTAGGACGACGGTTCTTTCCTGAAGCGCTGCTGCTATCCATCTTGTCAGTGTCAAACTTACTCCATACCTTAGTAGCAGCTCCATGAGGTGCGCAAACTGGACTTTATTGTAGGCATCTTCAAGGTCAATTGCTACTGCTAGTGTTTCTTCTTTTCTTTGAAATCCTTCATACACCTCATATGCAAAAGCAGCTGCATTTTCCCATGTGGACTTGCCTGTTCTGTAACCACCTTGATTTGAAGGGAGAATGTGCCTGTGTTCAAGATCCCTTGCAAGTTTCCTGGCTATCATGCGTTCCATGAGCTTTCCAACAATGTTTTGCATGGTTAGGATCCGGTAGCCGCTTACCTGACGATGGTCCTTTCCTGGTTTTGGTATGGGTTTTAAGAAGCTGTGTGTCCAGTCCTCCGGCACCTGTCCATTGTGGAGACTGTTTTGATATAGATTGAAAAGTTTGCTTCTGTCTTCTTCCGATAGCTCCTTGATGTCTGAGTAACGAACTTTGTCTGGGCCAGGAGCCGATTCTTTCTTGCATTTAGCTATTGCCTCGTTTAGATCATCCATTGTCAAGTCATCATCAGGTCCAGTCTGCATAAGGGTTTGGTTTAACTCCTCAACATATTTCTTTTTCTCATCTAAGTTTCTTTGATCACTCTGTTGTATGAAACGTTTGAGCAAGGCAGATCCTTTTTCTTCATTTGTCTTAAGCTTGGTTCCGTCAGTGTCTAACATGTCTGGGGTTGTTGTTGTGCACGTTTTCCCTTCCATGCGACGATAAAATTGCCAGAACTCTGTCAATGTTGTGTCATAACTGAGTGCCTCGCAAAACTGTTTCCACTTGTCATTTTTGGCCTCTTGAGCAATGACTTCAAACTGTTTAGTTTTTTCTTTCATTTTTGTTTCAATATCTTTGTCCGGAGATGGTTTTGTTCTTTCTTTTTGCCAAAGTTTGACAGCCGCATGTTTTTCTATCCAGGCTCTCTCTGTGTCGGTATTCCACCATGGGGGCTGAATAGTTTGCATCCTGTTCAGTGCCGTTCTTTTGTTTCTTCTGCGTCTTAATTTTTCGATGACGGTTGTCTCTTTGGTTTCATACTGAAATGGATCACGCAGTTTCATACAGGGTTTATCGGACAGTTTCTGTAGACTGAAAGCTACCGGGAGGTGGTCGCTGCCTTGGTATGGAAGTGTCTCTGCATTCATTTCTGCTCTGAATTTTGGAGATGTTAGAGCGATGTCGATCACACTGTCACTGTCCCCTTGTCTTGTTCCAAGGCGAGTTGGGGATGTGGTTGTTAAAGGGCTAAGAAGAATTTCCCCTATCATTCCTTCAAGTGCGAGTCCTTGTGGGTTTGTGTTCCGCTGGTCCCATAACTTTGATCTTGCATTGAGGTCTCCACAGATAATGACCGAGTCTCCAAGTTCGTTCTCTATTTCCTCTAAAAAGGCCCAATTCTCTTTTGCTGTGCAGGTTCCTGGGTGAACGTAGGCATTGATGAGCACGATGCTTTTGTGAACTCCGTCAGGTTTGTCAAGACGAACCCCCAATAATTCACATGAGTTGCTACACCATTTCTCTAGATTTATGGTGGAAACTTTGTTTTTTAGGTTTTTGTTCAGTATGATTGCTACCCCTCTTCCTTCATTCCTTTGAAAGACTGTGAAATTCTCAAAATGTATTGGTCTGTCTGCACTTGTCCTGGTCTCTTGGAGACATAGAATGTCAAAATCATATGCCAATTTCTCAATTGTTGAGATTCTCATTCTTGCGCTGGAACAATTCCAACTGCCGATTCTAAAGAATTTCTTTGACAGCCGCTCTGCTTTTGTCATTCTGCTACCTAAGCACGATCTTTTCCCACCTCTTTTGCCACGCCTGTTTTGGGGTTTTGGGGATCTGAATTTATGTCTCGTGCTATGCAGCTGATCCCCGAGGTGCACGCGAGACAGGGTTTTGTTGGTATCCATAGAAGGGTGTTCTATGTGGTGAGGGAAAATATTCGGTCACCCTGACAGAGCCTCTTATCAGGGAAGGGCAATGGATGTCCATCTGTGTGGAGTCCGTCAGCCTGGTGTCGCCCTAAGGCCAGACTGCATACAGTTAGTGACTGTTTAACCCAACAGCCATTCATCCCATTGGTACTGTATGAAAGCCGTGGGATTGGGGATTTTGTCAGGTTGTCTCCTCTTAGTCAATGGAAGGGTGCATCTGGGTGTTTTTGAGTAGCAGATTTTATTTTGGAAAAAAAAAAAAAAAAAAAAAAAAAAAAAAAAGGTCCTGTTCTAATATTCCCCGAGCGAGCGGAGCGAGCGAGGGGAGTTTTGATCCCTCTCACTAATTTACTAATAATTCAAGCATTAAACAATAACGCGATAACAAATTATTAATCAACTTCACAGAAAAATCACTTATCTTTGCTTTGACGCTTGTAGGCTGTCTTTCACATACACATACATACTGGTCTCAGTGGTCTTAACACTTGACCGTTTCGGCCCTATACACAATTTCAAATACTGCCCACACACACTTCTCTCGTGGTGGGTCCGCCAAGTATTACACAACTGCAACGGTCAGTCTGCGCGCGCTCCCAGCCGGTGCTGCACCGCTTATAGGCCCCCTCTGTCATTCACTAACAATTCAACACCTAAACAACGATGGGATGACAAGTTTTGATCCCTCTCACTAATTTACTAATAATTCAAGCATTAAACAATAACGCGATAACAAATTATTAATCAACTTCACAGAAAAATCACTTATCTTTGCTTTGACGCTTGTAGGCTGTCTTTCACATACACATACATACTGGTCTCAGTGGTCTTAACACTTGACCGTTTCGGCCCTATACACAATTTCAAATACTGCCCACACACACTTCTCTCGTGGTGGGTCCGCCAAGTATTACACAACTGCAACGGTCAGTCTGCGCGCGCTCCCAGCCGGTGCTGCACCGCTTATAGGCCCCCTCTGTCATTCACTAACAATTCAACACCTAAACAACGATGGGATGACAAGTTTTGATCCCTCTCACTAATTTACTAATAATTCAAGCATTAAACAATAACGCGATAACAAATTATTAATCAACTTCACAGAAAAATCACTTATCTTTGCTTTGACGCTTGTAGGCTGTCTTTCACATACACATACATACTGGTCTCAGTGGTCTTAACACTTGACCGTTTCGGCCCTATACACAATTTCAAATACTGCCCACACACACTTCTCTCGTGGTGGGTCCGCCAAGTATTACACAACTGCAACGGTCAGTCTGCGCGCGCTCCCAGCCGGTGCTGCACCGCTTATAGGCCCCCTCTGTCATTCACTAACAATTCAACACCTAAACAACGATGGGATGACAAGTTTTGATCCCTCTCACTAATTTACTAATAATTCAAGCATTAAACAATAACGCGATAACAAATTATTAATCAACTTCACAGAAAAATCACTTATCTTTGCTTTGACGCTTGTAGGCTGTCTTTCACATACACATACATACTGGTCTCAGTGGTCTTAACACTTGACCGTTTCGGCCCTATACACAATTTCAAATACTGCCCACACACACTTCTCTCGTGGTGGGTCCGCCAAGTATTACACAACTGCAACGGTCAGTCTGCGCGCGCTCCCAGCCGGTGCTGCACCGCTTATAGGCCCCCTCTGTCATTCACTAACAATTCAACACCTAAACAACGATGGGATGACAAGTTTTGATCCCTCTCACTAATTTACTAATAATTCAAGCATTAAACAATAACGCGATAACAAATTATTAATCAACTTCACAGAAAAATCACTTATCTTTGCTTTGACGCTTGTAGGCTGTCTTTCACATACACATACATACTGGTCTCAGTGGTCTTAACACTTGACCGTTTCGGCCCTATACACAATTTCAAATACTGCCCACACACACTTCTCTCGTGGTGGGTCCGCCAAGTATTACACAACTGCAACGGTCAGTCTGCGCGCGCTCCCAGCCGGTGCTGCACCGCTTATAGGCCCCCTCTGTCATTCACTAACAATTCAACACCTAAACAACGATGGGATGACAAGTTTTGATCCCTCTCACTAATTTACTAATAATTCAAGCATTAAACAATAACGCGATAACAAATTATTAATCAACTTCACAGAAAAATCACTTATCTTTGCTTTGACGCTTGTAGGCTGTCTTTCACATACACATACATACTGGTCTCAGTGGTCTTAACACTTGACCGTTTCGGCCCTATACACAATTTCAAATACTGCCCACACACACTTCTCTCGTGGTGGGTCCGCCAAGTATTACACAACTGCAACGGTCAGTCTGCGCGCGCTCCCAGCCGGTGCTGCACCGCTTATAGGCCCCCTCTGTCATTCACTAACAATTCAACACCTAAACAACGATGGGATGACAAGTTTTGATCCCTCTCACTAATTTACTAATAATTCAAGCATTAAACAATAACGCGATAACAAATTATTAATCAACTTCACAGAAAAATCACTTATCTTTGCTTTGACGCTTGTAGGCTGTCTTTCACATACACATACATACTGGTCTCAGTGGTCTTAACACTTGACCGTTTCGGCCCTATACACAATTTCAAATACTGCCCACACACACTTCTCTCGTGGTGGGTCCGCCAAGTATTACACAACTGCAACGGTCAGTCTGCGCGCGCTCCCAGCCGGTGCTGCACCGCTTATAGGCCCCCTCTGTCATTCACTAACAATTCAACACCTAAACAACGATGGGATGACAAGTTTTGATCCCTCTCACTAATTTACTAATAATTCAAGCATTAAACAATAACGCGATAACAAATTATTAATCAACTTCACAGAAAAATCACTTATCTTTGCTTTGACGCTTGTAGGCTGTCTTTCACATACACATACATACTGGTCTCAGTGGTCTTAACACTTGACCGTTTCGGCCCTATACACAATTTCAAATACTGCCCACACACACTTCTCTCGTGGTGGGTCCGCCAAGTATTACACAACTGCAACGGTCAGTCTGCGCGCGCTCCCAGCCGGTGCTGCACCGCTTATAGGCCCCCTCTGTCATTCACTAACAATTCAACACCTAAACAACGATGGGATGACAAGTTTTGATCCCTCTCACTAATTTACTAATAATTCAAGCATTAAACAATAACGCGATAACAAATTATTAATCAACTTCACAGAAAAATCACTTATCTTTGCTTTGACGCTTGTAGGCTGTCTTTCACATACACATACATACTGGTCTCAGTGGTCTTAACACTTGACCGTTTCGGCCCTATACACAATTTCAAATACTGCCCACACACACTTCTCTCGTGGTGGGTCCGCCAAGTATTACACAACTGCAACGGTCAGTCTGCGCGCGCTCCCAGCCGGTGCTGCACCGCTTATAGGCCCCCTCTGTCATTCACTAACAATTCAACACCTAAACAACGATGGGATGACAAGTTTTGATCCCTCTCACTAATTTACTAATAATTCAAGCATTAAACAATAACGCGATAACAAATTATTAATCAACTTCACAGAAAAATCACTTATCTTTGCTTTGACGCTTGTAGGCTGTCTTTCACATACACATACATACTGGTCTCAGTGGTCTTAACACTTGACCGTTTCGGCCCTATACACAATTTCAAATACTGCCCACACACACTTCTCTCGTGGTGGGTCCGCCAAGTATTACACAACTGCAACGGTCAGTCTGCGCGCGCTCCCAGCCGGTGCTGCACCGCTTATAGGCCCCCTCTGTCATTCACTAACAATTCAACACCTAAACAACGATGGGATGACAAGTTTTGATCCCTCTCACTAATTTACTAATAATTCAAGCATTAAACAATAACGCGATAACAAATTATTAATCAACTTCACAGAAAAATCACTTATCTTTGCTTTGACGCTTGTAGGCTGTCTTTCACATACACATACATACTGGTCTCAGTGGTCTTAACACTTGACCGTTTCGGCCCTATACACAATTTCAAATACTGCCCACACACACTTCTCTCGTGGTGGGTCCGCCAAGTATTACACAACTGCAACGGTCAGTCTGCGCGCGCTCCCAGCCGGTGCTGCACCGCTTATAGGCCCCCTCTGTCATTCACTAACAATTCAACACCTAAACAACGATGGGATGACAAGTTTTGATCCCTCTCACTAATTTACTAATAATTCAAGCATTAAACAATAACGCGATAACAAATTATTAATCAACTTCACAGAAAAATCACTTATCTTTGCTTTGACGCTTGTAGGCTGTCTTTCACATACACATACATACTGGTCTCAGTGGTCTTAACACTTGACCGTTTCGGCCCTATACACAATTTCAAATACTGCCCACACACACTTCTCTCGTGGTGGGTCCGCCAAGTATTACACAACTGCAACGGTCAGTCTGCGCGCGCTCCCAGCCGGTGCTGCACCGCTTATAGGCCCCCTCTGTCATTCACTAACAATTCAACACCTAAACAACGATGGGATGACAAGTTTTGATCCCTCTCACTAATTTACTAATAATTCAAGCATTAAACAATAACGCGATAACAAATTATTAATCAACTTCACAGAAAAATCACTTATCTTTGCTTTGACGCTTGTAGGCTGTCTTTCACATACACATACATACTGGTCTCAGTGGTCTTAACACTTGACCGTTTCGGCCCTATACACAATTTCAAATACTGCCCACACACACTTCTCTCGTGGTGGGTCCGCCAAGTATTACACAACTGCAACGGTCAGTCTGCGCGCGCTCCCAGCCGGTGCTGCACCGCTTATAGGCCCCCTCTGTCATTCACTAACAATTCAACACCTAAACAACGATGGGATGACAAGTTTTGATCCCTCTCACTAATTTACTAATAATTCAAGCATTAAACAATAACGCGATAACAAATTATTAATCAACTTCACAGAAAAATCACTTATCTTTGCTTTGACGCTTGTAGGCTGTCTTTCACATACACATACATACTGGTCTCAGTGGTCTTAACACTTGACCGTTTCGGCCCTATACACAATTTCAAATACTGCCCACACACACTTCTCTCGTGGTGGGTCCGCCAAGTATTACACAACTGCAACGGTCAGTCTGCGCGCGCTCCCAGCCGGTGCTGCACCGCTTATAGGCCCCCTCTGTCATTCACTAACAATTCAACACCTAAACAACGATGGGATGACAAGTTTTGATCCCTCTCACTAATTTACTAATAATTCAAGCATTAAACAATAACGCGATAACAAATTATTAATCAACTTCACAGAAAAATCACTTATCTTTGCTTTGACGCTTGTAGGCTGTCTTTCACATACACATACATACTGGTCTCAGTGGTCTTAACACTTGACCGTTTCGGCCCTATACACAATTTCAAATACTGCCCACACACACTTCTCTCGTGGTGGGTCCGCCAAGTATTACACAACTGCAACGGTCAGTCTGCGCGCGCTCCCAGCCGGTGCTGCACCGCTTATAGGCCCCCTCTGTCATTCACTAACAATTCAACACCTAAACAACGATGGGATGACAAGTTTTGATCCCTCTCACTAATTTACTAATAATTCAAGCATTAAACAATAACGCGATAACAAATTATTAATCAACTTCACAGAAAAATCACTTATCTTTGCTTTGACGCTTGTAGGCTGTCTTTCACATACACATACATACTGGTCTCAGTGGTCTTAACACTTGACCGTTTCGGCCCTATACACAATTTCAAATACTGCCCACACACACTTCTCTCGTGGTGGGTCCGCCAAGTATTACACAACTGCAACGGTCAGTCTGCGCGCGCTCCCAGCCGGTGCTGCACCGCTTATAGGCCCCCTCTGTCATTCACTAACAATTCAACACCTAAACAACGATGGGATGACAAGTTTTGATCCCTCTCACTAATTTACTAATAATTCAAGCATTAAACAATAACGCGATAACAAATTATTAATCAACTTCACAGAAAAATCACTTATCTTTGCTTTGACGCTTGTAGGCTGTCTTTCACATACACATACATACTGGTCTCAGTGGTCTTAACACTTGACCGTTTCGGCCCTATACACAATTTCAAATACTGCCCACACACACTTCTCTCGTGGTGGGTCCGCCAAGTATTACACAACTGCAACGGTCAGTCTGCGCGCGCTCCCAGCCGGTGCTGCACCGCTTATAGGCCCCCTCTGTCATTCACTAACAATTCAACACCTAAACAACGATGGGATGACAAGTTTTGATCCCTCTCACTAATTTACTAATAATTCAAGCATTAAACAATAACGCGATAACAAATTATTAATCAACTTCACAGAAAAATCACTTATCTTTGCTTTGACGCTTGTAGGCTGTCTTTCACATACACATACATACTGGTCTCAGTGGTCTTAACACTTGACCGTTTCGGCCCTATACACAATTTCAAATACTGCCCACACACACTTCTCTCGTGGTGGGTCCGCCAAGTATTACACAACTGCAACGGTCAGTCTGCGCGCGCTCCCAGCCGGTGCTGCACCGCTTATAGGCCCCCTCTGTCATTCACTAACAATTCAACACCTAAACAACGATGGGATGACAAGTTTTGATCCCTCTCACTAATTTACTAATAATTCAAGCATTAAACAATAACGCGATAACAAATTATTAATCAACTTCACAGAAAAATCACTTATCTTTGCTTTGACGCTTGTAGGCTGTCTTTCACATACACATACATACTGGTCTCAGTGGTCTTAACACTTGACCGTTTCGGCCCTATACACAATTTCAAATACTGCCCACACACACTTCTCTCGTGGTGGGTCCGCCAAGTATTACACAACTGCAACGGTCAGTCTGCGCGCGCTCCCAGCCGGTGCTGCACCGCTTATAGGCCCCCTCTGTCATTCACTAACAATTCAACACCTAAACAACGATGGGATGACAAGTTTTGATCCCTCTCACTAATTTACTAATAATTCAAGCATTAAACAATAACGCGATAACAAATTATTAATCAACTTCACAGAAAAATCACTTATCTTTGCTTTGACGCTTGTAGGCTGTCTTTCACATACACATACATACTGGTCTCAGTGGTCTTAACACTTGACCGTTTCGGCCCTATACACAATTTCAAATACTGCCCACACACACTTCTCTCGTGGTGGGTCCGCCAAGTATTACACAACTGCAACGGTCAGTCTGCGCGCGCTCCCAGCCGGTGCTGCACCGCTTATAGGCCCCCTCTGTCATTCACTAACAATTCAACACCTAAACAACGATGGGATGACAAGTTTTGATCCCTCTCACTAATTTACTAATAATTCAAGCATTAAACAATAACGCGATAACAAATTATTAATCAACTTCACAGAAAAATCACTTATCTTTGCTTTGACGCTTGTAGGCTGTCTTTCACATACACATACATACTGGTCTCAGTGGTCTTAACACTTGACCGTTTCGGCCCTATACACAATTTCAAATACTGCCCACACACACTTCTCTCGTGGTGGGTCCGCCAAGTATTACACAACTGCAACGGTCAGTCTGCGCGCGCTCCCAGCCGGTGCTGCACCGCTTATAGGCCCCCTCTGTCATTCACTAACAATTCAACACCTAAACAACGATGGGATGACAAGTTTTGATCCCTCTCACTAATTTACTAATAATTCAAGCATTAAACAATAACGCGATAACAAATTATTAATCAACTTCACAGAAAAATCACTTATCTTTGCTTTGACGCTTGTAGGCTGTCTTTCACATACACATACATACTGGTCTCAGTGGTCTTAACACTTGACCGTTTCGGCCCTATACACAATTTCAAATACTGCCCACACACACTTCTCTCGTGGTGGGTCCGCCAAGTATTACACAACTGCAACGGTCAGTCTGCGCGCGCTCCCAGCCGGTGCTGCACCGCTTATAGGCCCCCTCTGTCATTCACTAACAATTCAACACCTAAACAACGATGGGATGACAAGTTTTGATCCCTCTCACTAATTTACTAATAATTCAAGCATTAAACAATAACGCGATAACAAATTATTAATCAACTTCACAGAAAAATCACTTATCTTTGCTTTGACGCTTGTAGGCTGTCTTTCACATACACATACATACTGGTCTCAGTGGTCTTAACACTTGACCGTTTCGGCCCTATACACAATTTCAAATACTGCCCACACACACTTCTCTCGTGGTGGGTCCGCCAAGTATTACACAACTGCAACGGTCAGTCTGCGCGCGCTCCCAGCCGGTGCTGCACCGCTTATAGGCCCCCTCTGTCATTCACTAACAATTCAACACCTAAACAACGATGGGATGACAAGTTTTGATCCCTCTCACTAATTTACTAATAATTCAAGCATTAAACAATAACGCGATAACAAATTATTAATCAACTTCACAGAAAAATCACTTATCTTTGCTTTGACGCTTGTAGGCTGTCTTTCACATACACATACATACTGGTCTCAGTGGTCTTAACACTTGACCGTTTCGGCCCTATACACAATTTCAAATACTGCCCACACACACTTCTCTCGTGGTGGGTCCGCCAAGTATTACACAACTGCAACGGTCAGTCTGCGCGCGCTCCCAGCCGGTGCTGCACCGCTTATAGGCCCCCTCTGTCATTCACTAACAATTCAACACCTAAACAACGATGGGATGACAAGTTTTGATCCCTCTCACTAATTTACTAATAATTCAAGCATTAAACAATAACGCGATAACAAATTATTAATCAACTTCACAGAAAAATCACTTATCTTTGCTTTGACGCTTGTAGGCTGTCTTTCACATACACATACATACTGGTCTCAGTGGTCTTAACACTTGACCGTTTCGGCCCTATACACAATTTCAAATACTGCCCACACACACTTCTCTCGTGGTGGGTCCGCCAAGTATTACACAACTGCAACGGTCAGTCTGCGCGCGCTCCCAGCCGGTGCTGCACCGCTTATAGGCCCCCTCTGTCATTCACTAACAATTCAACACCTAAACAACGATGGGATGACAAGTTTTGATCCCTCTCACTAATTTACTAATAATTCAAGCATTAAACAATAACGCGATAACAAATTATTAATCAACTTCACAGAAAAATCACTTATCTTTGCTTTGACGCTTGTAGGCTGTCTTTCACATACACATACATACTGGTCTCAGTGGTCTTAACACTTGACCGTTTCGGCCCTATACACAATTTCAAATACTGCCCACACACACTTCTCTCGTGGTGGGTCCGCCAAGTATTACACAACTGCAACGGTCAGTCTGCGCGCGCTCCCAGCCGGTGCTGCACCGCTTATAGGCCCCCTCTGTCATTCACTAACAATTCAACACCTAAACAACGATGGGATGACAAGTTTTGATCCCTCTCACTAATTTACTAATAATTCAAGCATTAAACAATAACGCGATAACAAATTATTAATCAACTTCACAGAAAAATCACTTATCTTTGCTTTGACGCTTGTAGGCTGTCTTTCACATACACATACATACTGGTCTCAGTGGTCTTAACACTTGACCGTTTCGGCCCTATACACAATTTCAAATACTGCCCACACACACTTCTCTCGTGGTGGGTCCGCCAAGTATTACACAACTGCAACGGTCAGTCTGCGCGCGCTCCCAGCCGGTGCTGCACCGCTTATAGGCCCCCTCTGTCATTCACTAACAATTCAACACCTAAACAACGATGGGATGACAAGTTTTGATCCCTCTCACTAATTTACTAATAATTCAAGCATTAAACAATAACGCGATAACAAATTATTAATCAACTTCACAGAAAAATCACTTATCTTTGCTTTGACGCTTGTAGGCTGTCTTTCACATACACATACATACTGGTCTCAGTGGTCTTAACACTTGACCGTTTCGGCCCTATACACAATTTCAAATACTGCCCACACACACTTCTCTCGTGGTGGGTCCGCCAAGTATTACACAACTGCAACGGTCAGTCTGCGCGCGCTCCCAGCCGGTGCTGCACCGCTTATAGGCCCCCTCTGTCATTCACTAACAATTCAACACCTAAACAACGATGGGATGACAAGTTTTGATCCCTCTCACTAATTTACTAATAATTCAAGCATTAAACAATAACGCGATAACAAATTATTAATCAACTTCACAGAAAAATCACTTATCTTTGCTTTGACGCTTGTAGGCTGTCTTTCACATACACATACATACTGGTCTCAGTGGTCTTAACACTTGACCGTTTCGGCCCTATACACAATTTCAAATACTGCCCACACACACTTCTCTCGTGGTGGGTCCGCCAAGTATTACACAACTGCAACGGTCAGTCTGCGCGCGCTCCCAGCCGGTGCTGCACCGCTTATAGGCCCCCTCTGTCATTCACTAACAATTCAACACCTAAACAACGATGGGATGACAAGTTTTGATCCCTCTCACTAATTTACTAATAATTCAAGCATTAAACAATAACGCGATAACAAATTATTAATCAACTTCACAGAAAAATCACTTATCTTTGCTTTGACGCTTGTAGGCTGTCTTTCACATACACATACATACTGGTCTCAGTGGTCTTAACACTTGACCGTTTCGGCCCTATACACAATTTCAAATACTGCCCACACACACTTCTCTCGTGGTGGGTCCGCCAAGTATTACACAACTGCAACGGTCAGTCTGCGCGCGCTCCCAGCCGGTGCTGCACCGCTTATAGGCCCCCTCTGTCATTCACTAACAATTCAACACCTAAACAACGATGGGATGACAAGTTTTGATCCCTCTCACTAATTTACTAATAATTCAAGCATTAAACAATAACGCGATAACAAATTATTAATCAACTTCACAGAAAAATCACTTATCTTTGCTTTGACGCTTGTAGGCTGTCTTTCACATACACATACATACTGGTCTCAGTGGTCTTAACACTTGACCGTTTCGGCCCTATACACAATTTCAAATACTGCCCACACACACTTCTCTCGTGGTGGGTCCGCCAAGTATTACACAACTGCAACGGTCAGTCTGCGCGCGCTCCCAGCCGGTGCTGCACCGCTTATAGGCCCCCTCTGTCATTCACTAACAATTCAACACCTAAACAACGATGGGATGACAAGTTTTGATCCCTCTCACTAATTTACTAATAATTCAAGCATTAAACAATAACGCGATAACAAATTATTAATCAACTTCACAGAAAAATCACTTATCTTTGCTTTGACGCTTGTAGGCTGTCTTTCACATACACATACATACTGGTCTCAGTGGTCTTAACACTTGACCGTTTCGGCCCTATACACAATTTCAAATACTGCCCACACACACTTCTCTCGTGGTGGGTCCGCCAAGTATTACACAACTGCAACGGTCAGTCTGCGCGCGCTCCCAGCCGGTGCTGCACCGCTTATAGGCCCCCTCTGTCATTCACTAACAATTCAACACCTAAACAACGATGGGATGACAAGTTTTGATCCCTCTCACTAATTTACTAATAATTCAAGCATTAAACAATAACGCGATAACAAATTATTAATCAACTTCACAGAAAAATCACTTATCTTTGCTTTGACGCTTGTAGGCTGTCTTTCACATACACATACATACTGGTCTCAGTGGTCTTAACACTTGACCGTTTCGGCCCTATACACAATTTCAAATACTGCCCACACACACTTCTCTCGTGGTGGGTCCGCCAAGTATTACACAACTGCAACGGTCAGTCTGCGCGCGCTCCCAGCCGGTGCTGCACCGCTTATAGGCCCCCTCTGTCATTCACTAACAATTCAACACCTAAACAACGATGGGATGACAAGTTTTGATCCCTCTCACTAATTTACTAATAATTCAAGCATTAAACAATAACGCGATAACAAATTATTAATCAACTTCACAGAAAAATCACTTATCTTTGCTTTGACGCTTGTAGGCTGTCTTTCACATACACATACATACTGGTCTCAGTGGTCTTAACACTTGACCGTTTCGGCCCTATACACAATTTCAAATACTGCCCACACACACTTCTCTCGTGGTGGGTCCGCCAAGTATTACACAACTGCAACGGTCAGTCTGCGCGCGCTCCCAGCCGGTGCTGCACCGCTTATAGGCCCCCTCTGTCATTCACTAACAATTCAACACCTAAACAACGATGGGATGACAAGTTTTGATCCCTCTCACTAATTTACTAATAATTCAAGCATTAAACAATAACGCGATAACAAATTATTAATCAACTTCACAGAAAAATCACTTATCTTTGCTTTGACGCTTGTAGGCTGTCTTTCACATACACATACATACTGGTCTCAGTGGTCTTAACACTTGACCGTTTCGGCCCTATACACAATTTCAAATACTGCCCACACACACTTCTCTCGTGGTGGGTCCGCCAAGTATTACACAACTGCAACGGTCAGTCTGCGCGCGCTCCCAGCCGGTGCTGCACCGCTTATAGGCCCCCTCTGTCATTCACTAACAATTCAACACCTAAACAACGATGGGATGACAAGTTTTGATCCCTCTCACTAATTTACTAATAATTCAAGCATTAAACAATAACGCGATAACAAATTATTAATCAACTTCACAGAAAAATCACTTATCTTTGCTTTGACGCTTGTAGGCTGTCTTTCACATACACATACATACTGGTCTCAGTGGTCTTAACACTTGACCGTTTCGGCCCTATACACAATTTCAAATACTGCCCACACACACTTCTCTCGTGGTGGGTCCGCCAAGTATTACACAACTGCAACGGTCAGTCTGCGCGCGCTCCCAGCCGGTGCTGCACCGCTTATAGGCCCCCTCTGTCATTCACTAACAATTCAACACCTAAACAACGATGGGATGACAAGTTTTGATCCCTCTCACTAATTTACTAATAATTCAAGCATTAAACAATAACGCGATAACAAATTATTAATCAACTTCACAGAAAAATCACTTATCTTTGCTTTGACGCTTGTAGGCTGTCTTTCACATACACATACATACTGGTCTCAGTGGTCTTAACACTTGACCGTTTCGGCCCTATACACAATTTCAAATACTGCCCACACACACTTCTCTCGTGGTGGGTCCGCCAAGTATTACACAACTGCAACGGTCAGTCTGCGCGCGCTCCCAGCCGGTGCTGCACCGCTTATAGGCCCCCTCTGTCATTCACTAACAATTCAACACCTAAACAACGATGGGATGACAAGTTTTGATCCCTCTCACTAATTTACTAATAATTCAAGCATTAAACAATAACGCGATAACAAATTATTAATCAACTTCACAGAAAAATCACTTATCTTTGCTTTGACGCTTGTAGGCTGTCTTTCACATACACATACATACTGGTCTCAGTGGTCTTAACACTTGACCGTTTCGGCCCTATACACAATTTCAAATACTGCCCACACACACTTCTCTCGTGGTGGGTCCGCCAAGTATTACACAACTGCAACGGTCAGTCTGCGCGCGCTCCCAGCCGGTGCTGCACCGCTTATAGGCCCCCTCTGTCATTCACTAACAATTCAACACCTAAACAACGATGGGATGACAAGTTTTGATCCCTCTCACTAATTTACTAATAATTCAAGCATTAAACAATAACGCGATAACAAATTATTAATCAACTTCACAGAAAAATCACTTATCTTTGCTTTGACGCTTGTAGGCTGTCTTTCACATACACATACATACTGGTCTCAGTGGTCTTAACACTTGACCGTTTCGGCCCTATACACAATTTCAAATACTGCCCACACACACTTCTCTCGTGGTGGGTCCGCCAAGTATTACACAACTGCAACGGTCAGTCTGCGCGCGCTCCCAGCCGGTGCTGCACCGCTTATAGGCCCCCTCTGTCATTCACTAACAATTCAACACCTAAACAACGATGGGATGACAAGTTTTGATCCCTCTCACTAATTTACTAATAATTCAAGCATTAAACAATAACGCGATAACAAATTATTAATCAACTTCACAGAAAAATCACTTATCTTTGCTTTGACGCTTGTAGGCTGTCTTTCACATACACATACATACTGGTCTCAGTGGTCTTAACACTTGACCGTTTCGGCCCTATACACAATTTCAAATACTGCCCACACACACTTCTCTCGTGGTGGGTCCGCCAAGTATTACACAACTGCAACGGTCAGTCTGCGCGCGCTCCCAGCCGGTGCTGCACCGCTTATAGGCCCCCTCTGTCATTCACTAACAATTCAACACCTAAACAACGATGGGATGACAAGTTTTGATCCCTCTCACTAATTTACTAATAATTCAAGCATTAAACAATAACGCGATAACAAATTATTAATCAACTTCACAGAAAAATCACTTATCTTTGCTTTGACGCTTGTAGGCTGTCTTTCACATACACATACATACTGGTCTCAGTGGTCTTAACACTTGACCGTTTCGGCCCTATACACAATTTCAAATACTGCCCACACACACTTCTCTCGTGGTGGGTCCGCCAAGTATTACACAACTGCAACGGTCAGTCTGCGCGCGCTCCCAGCCGGTGCTGCACCGCTTATAGGCCCCCTCTGTCATTCACTAACAATTCAACACCTAAACAACGATGGGATGACAAGTTTTGATCCCTCTCACTAATTTACTAATAATTCAAGCATTAAACAATAACGCGATAACAAATTATTAATCAACTTCACAGAAAAATCACTTATCTTTGCTTTGACGCTTGTAGGCTGTCTTTCACATACACATACATACTGGTCTCAGTGGTCTTAACACTTGACCGTTTCGGCCCTATACACAATTTCAAATACTGCCCACACACACTTCTCTCGTGGTGGGTCCGCCAAGTATTACACAACTGCAACGGTCAGTCTGCGCGCGCTCCCAGCCGGTGCTGCACCGCTTATAGGCCCCCTCTGTCATTCACTAACAATTCAACACCGAAACAACGATGGGATGACAAGTTTTGATCCCTCTCACTAATTTACTAATAATTCAAGCATTAAACAATAACGCGATAACAAATTATTAATCAACTTCACAGAAAAATCACTTATCTTTGCTTTGACGCTTGTAGGCTGTCTTTCACATACACATACATACTGGTCCCAGTGGTCTTAACACTTGACCGTTTCGGCCCTATACACAATTTCAAATACTGCCCACACACACTTCTCTCGTGGTGGGTCCGCCAAGTATTACACAACTGCAACGGTCAGTCTGCGCGCGCTCCCAGCCGGTGCTGCACCGCTTATAGGCCCCCTCTGTCATTCACTAACAATTCAACACCGAAACAACGATGGGATGACAAGTTTTGATCCCTCTCACTAATTTACTAATAATTCAAGCATTAAACAATAACGCGATAACAAATTATTAATCAACTTCACAGAAAAATCACTTATCTTTGCTTTGACGCTTGTAGGCTGTCTTTCACATACACATACATACTGGTCCCAGTGGTCTTAACACTTGACCGTTTCGGCCCTATACACAATTTCAAATACTGCCCACACACACTTCTCTCGTGGTGGGTCCGCCAAGTATTACACAACTGCAACGGTCAGTCTGCGCGCGCTCCCAGCCGGTGCTGCACCGCTTATAGGCCCCCTCTGTCATTCACTAACAATTCAACACCGAAACAACGATGGGATGACAAGTTTTGATCCCTCTCACTAATTTACTAATAATTCAAGCATTAAACAATAACGCGATAACAAATTATTAATCAACTTCACAGAAAAATCACTTATCTTTGCTTTGACGCTTGTAGGCTGTCTTTCACATACACATACATACTGGTCCCAGTGGTCTTAACACTTGACCGTTTCGGCCCTATACACAATTTCAAATACTGCCCACACACACTTCTCTCGTGGTGGGTCCGCCAAGTATTACACAACTGCAACGGTCAGTCTGCGCGCGCTCCCAGCCGGTGCTGCACCGCTTATAGGCCCCCTCTGTCATTCACTAACAATTCAACACCGAAACAACGATGGGATGACAAGTTTTGATCCCTCTCACTAATTTACTAATAATTCAAGCATTAAACAATAACGCGATAACAAATTATTAATCAACTTCACAGAAAAATCACTTATCTTTGCTTTGACGCTTGTAGGCTGTCTTTCACATACACATACATACTGGTCCCAGTGGTCTTAACACTTGACCGTTTCGGCCCTATACACAATTTCAAATACTGCCCACACACACTTCTCTCGTGGTGGGTCCGCCAAGTATTACACAACTGCAACGGTCAGTCTGCGCGCGCTCCCAGCCGGTGCTGCACCGCTTATAGGCCCCCTCTGTCATTCACTAACAATTCAACACCGAAACAACGATGGGATGACAAGTTTTGATCCCTCTCACTAATTTACTAATAATTCAAGCATTAAACAATAACGCGATAACAAATTATTAATCAACTTCACAGAAAAATCACTTATCTTTGCTTTGACGCTTGTAGGCTGTCTTTCACATACACATACATACTGGTCCCAGTGGTCTTAACACTTGACCGTTTCGGCCCTATACACAATTTCAAATACTGCCCACACACACTTCTCTCGTGGTGGGTCCGCCAAGTATTACACAACTGCAACGGTCAGTCTGCGCGCGCTCCCAGCCGGTGCTGCACCGCTTATAGGCCCCCTCTGTCATTCACTAACAATTCAACACCGAAACAACGATGGGATGACAAGTTTTGATCCCTCTCACTAATTTACTAATAATTCAAGCATTAAACAATAACGCGATAACAAATTATTAATCAACTTCACAGAAAAATCACTTATCTTTGCTTTGACGCTTGTAGGCTGTCTTTCACATACACATACATACTGGTCCCAGTGGTCTTAACACTTGACCGTTTCGGCCCTATACACAATTTCAAATACTGCCCACACACACTTCTCTCGTGGTGGGTCCGCCAAGTATTACACAACTGCAACGGTCAGTCTGCGCGCGCTCCCAGCCGGTGCTGCACCGCTTATAGGCCCCCTCTGTCATTCACTAACAATTCAACACCGAAACAACGATGGGATGACAAGTTTTGATCCCTCTCACTAATTTACTAATAATTCAAGCATTAAACAATAACGCGATAACAAATTATTAATCAACTTCACAGAAAAATCACTTATCTTTGCTTTGACGCTTGTAGGCTGTCTTTCACATACACATACATACTGGTCCCAGTGGTCTTAACACTTGACCGTTTCGGCCCTATACACAATTTCAAATACTGCCCACACACACTTCTCTCGTGGTGGGTCCGCCAAGTATTACACAACTGCAACGGTCAGTCTGCGCGCGCTCCCAGCCGGTGCTGCACCGCTTATAGGCCCCCTCTGTCATTCACTAACAATTCAACACCGAAACAACGATGGGATGACAAGTTTTGATCCCTCTCACTAATTTACTAATAATTCAAGCATTAAACAATAACGCGATAACAAATTATTAATCAACTTCACAGAAAAATCACTTATCTTTGCTTTGACGCTTGTAGGCTGTCTTTCACATACACATACATACTGGTCCCAGTGGTCTTAACACTTGACCGTTTCGGCCCTATACACAATTTCAAATACTGCCCACACACACTTCTCTCGTGGTGGGTCCGCCAAGTATTACACAACTGCAACGGTCAGTCTGCGCGCGCTCCCAGCCGGTGCTGCACCGCTTATAGGCCCCCTCTGTCATTCACTAACAATTCAACACCGAAACAACGATGGGATGACAAGTTTTGATCCCTCTCACTAATTTACTAATAATTCAAGCATTAAACAATAACGCGATAACAAATTATTAATCAACTTCACAGAAAAATCACTTATCTTTGCTTTGACGCTTGTAGGCTGTCTTTCACATACACATACATACTGGTCCCAGTGGTCTTA
>NW_027468511.1:20000-22770 GCF_041734735.1 Babylonia areolata
AGGCAATTCTCCAAAGCCGGTTACTTTTATCCACAACCTTTACTGACCTTTTTTTCTTTTTTTCCTTTTTTCTCTCTCCGAGCATGCCAAAGTTGATAGAAAACGCGGTTCGGCATGGACGGGAGCAGGCGTTGAGGAGTAGGCCTTTTTTTGAGGGCCCAGAAAGTATTTTGGCAATTTTTTACTTTTTTATCCACAACCTTTACCTGCCTTTTTTTCTCTCCGAGCATGCCAAAGTTGAGAGAAAACGCCGTTTGGCATGGACGGGAGGAGGTGTGGAGGAGTAGTCCATTTTTGAATGGCAGCGGAAAGATTTTGGCAATTGTAGCGAGGTTCTTCGGACTTTTATCCACAACCTTTACCTGCCTTTTCCTCAGCGAGCATGCCAAAGTTGAGAGAAAACGCCCTTCGCCATTGACGGGACCAGACGTTGACGACTACGTCTTTCTTTTTTTCACGGCGCCTGAACGATTTGGGCAATTCTCCACAGCGCGTTTACTTTTTATCCACAACCTTTACCTGCCTTTTCCTCAGCGAGCATGCCAAAGTTGAGAGGAAAACGCCGTTTGGCATGGACAGGAGCAGGCGTTGACGACCAGGTCTTTTTTTTGGTCTTTTTTTTTCACAGCGCCGGAAGGATTCAGGCAATTCTCCAAAGCCGGTTACTTTTATCCACAACCTTTACTGGACCTTTTTTTTCTTTTTTTCCTTTTTTCTCTCTCCGAGCATGCCAAAGTTGATAGAAAACGCGGTTCGGCATGGACGGGAGCAGGCGTTGAGGAGTAGGCCTTTTTTTGAGGGCCCAGAAAGTATTTTGGCAATTTTTTACTTTTTTATCCACAACCTTTACCTGCCTTTTTTTCTCTCCGAGCATGCCAAAGTTGAGAGAAAACGCCGTTTGGCATGGACGGGAGGAGGTGTGGAGGAGTAGTCCATTTTTGAATGGCAGCGGAAAGATTTTGGCAATTGTAGCGAGGTTCTTCGGACTTTTATCCACAACCTTTACCTGCCTTTTCCTCAGCGAGCATGCCAAAGTTGAGAGAAAACGCCCTTCGCCATTGACGGGACCAGACGTTGACGACTACGTCTTTCTTTTTTTCACGGCGCCTGAACGATTTGGGCAATTCTCCACAGCGCGTTTACTTTTTATCCACAACCTTTACCTGCCTTTTCCTCAGCGAGCATGCCAAAGTTGAGAGGAAAACGCCGTTTGGCATGGACAGGAGCAGGCGTTGACGACCAGGTCTTTTTTTTGGTCTTTTTTTTTCACAGCGCCGGAAGGATTCAGGCAATTCTCCAAAGCCGGTTACTTTTATCCACAACCTTTACTGGACCTTTTTTTTCTTTTTTTCCTTTTTTCTCTCTCCGAGCATGCCAAAGTTGATAGAAAACGCGGTTCGGCATGGACGGGAGCAGGCGTTGAGGAGTAGGCCTTTTTTGAGGGCCCAGAAAGTATTTTGGCAATTTTTTACTTTTTTATCCACAACCTTTACCTGCCTTTTTTTCTCTCCGAGCATGCCAAAGTTGAGAGAAAACGCCGTTTGGCATGGACGGGAGGAGGTGTGGAGGAGTAGTCCATTTTTGAATGGCAGCGGAAAGATTTTGGCAATTGTAGCGAGGTTCTTCGGACTTTTATCCACAACCTTTACCTGCCTTTTCCTCAGCGAGCATGCCAAAGTTGAGAGAAAACGCCCTTCGCCATTGACGGGACCAGACGTTGACGACTACGTCTTTCTTTTTTTCACGGCGCCTGAACGATTTGGGCAATTCTCCACAGCGCGTTTACTTTTTATCCACAACCTTTACCTGCCTTTTCCTCAGCGAGCATGCCAAAGTTGAGAGGAAAACGCCGTTTGGCATGGACAGGAGCAGGCGTTGACGACCAGGTCTTTTTTTTGGTCTTTTTTTTTCACAGCGCCGGAAGGATTCAGGCAATTCTCCAAAGCCGGTTACTTTTATCCACAACCTTTACTGGACCTTTTTTTTCTTTTTTTCCTTTTTTCTCTCTCTCCGAGCATGCCAAAGTTGATAGAAAACGCGGTTCGGCATGGACGGGAGCAGGCGTTGAGGAGTAGGCCTTTTTTTGAGGGCCAGAAAGTTTTTGGCAATTTTTTACTTTTTTATCCACAACCTTTACCTGCCTTTTTTTCTCTCCGAGCATGCCAAAGTTGAGAGAAAACGCCGTTTGGCATGGACGGGAGGAGGTGTGGAGGAGTAGTCCATTTTTGAATGGCAGCGGAAAGATTTTGGCAATTGTAGCGAGGTTCTTCGGACTTTATCCACAACCTTTACCTGCCTTTTTCCTCAGCGAGCATGCCAAAGTTGAGAGAAAACGCCCTTCGCCATTGACGGGACCAGACGTTGACGACTACGTCTTTCTTTTTTTCACGGCGCCTGAACGATTTGGGCAATTCTCCACAGCGCGTTTACTTTTTATCCACAACCTTTACCTGCCTTTTCCTCAGCGAGCATGCCAAAGTTGAGAGGAAAACGCCGTTTGGCATGGACAGGAGGCAGGCGTTGACGACAGGTCTTTTTTTGTGGTCTTTTTTTTTTTCACAGCGCCGGAAGGATTCAGGCAATTCACCAAACCGGTACTTTTATCCACACCTTTACTGGACCTTTTTTTTCCTTTTTTTCCATTTTTCTCTCTCCGAGCATGCCAAAGTTGATAGAAAACGCGGTTCGGCATGGACGGGAGCAGCGTTGAGGAGTAGGCCTTTTTTTTGAGGGCCCAGAAAGTATTTTGGCAATTTTTTTACTTTTTTAA
>NW_027468512.1:5000-7500 GCF_041734735.1 Babylonia areolata
CGAAGGGCGTTTTCTCTCAACTTTGGCATGCTCGCTGAGGAAAAGGCAGGTAAAGGTTGTGGATAAAAGTCCGAAGAACCTCGCTACAATTGCCAAAATCTTTCCGCTGCCATTCAAAAATGGACTACTCCTCCACACCTCCTCCCGTCCATGCCAAACGGCGTTTTCTCTCAACTTTGGCATGCTCGGAGAGAAAAAAAGGCAGGTAAAGGTTGTGGATAAAAAAGTAAAAAATTGCCAAAATACTTTCTGGGCCCTCAAAAAAAGGCCTACTCCTCAACGCCTGCTCCCGTCCATGCCGAACCGCGTTTTCTATCAACTTTGGCATGCTCGGAGAGAGAAAAAAGGAAAAAAAGAAAAAAAAGGTCCAGTAAAGGTTGTGGATAAAAGTAACCGGCTTTGGAGAATTGCCTGAATCCTTCCGGCGCTGTGAAAAAAAAAGACCAAAAAAAAGACCTGGTCGTCAACGCCTGCTCCTGTCCATGCCAAACGGCGTTTTCCTCTCAACTTTGGCATGCTCGCTGAGGAAAAGGCAGGTAAAGGTTGTGGATAAAAAGTAAACGCGCTGTGGAGAATTGCCCAAATCGTTCAGGCGCCGTGAAAAAAAGAAAGACGTAGTCGTCAACGTCTGGTCCCGTCAATGGCGAAGGGCGTTTTCTCTCAACTTTGGCATGCTCGCTGAGGAAAAGGCAGGTAAAGGTTGTGGATAAAAGTCCGAAGAACCTCGCTACAATTGCCAAAATCTTTCCGCTGCCATTCAAAAATGGACTACTCCTCCACACCTCCTCCCGTCCATGCCAAACGGCGTTTTCTCTCAACTTTGGCATGCTCGGAGAGAAAAAAAGGCAGGTAAAGGTTGTGGATAAAAAAGTAAAAAATTGCCAAAATACTTTCTGGGCCCTCAAAAAAAGGCCTACTCCTCAACGCCTGCTCCCGTCCATGCCGAACCGCGTTTTCTATCAACTTTGGCATGCTCGGAGAGAGAAAAAAGGAAAAAAAGAAAAAAAAGGTCCAGTAAAGGTTGTGGATAAAAGTAACCGGCTTTGGAGAATTGCCTGAATCCTTCCGGCGCTGTGAAAAAAAAAGACCAAAAAAAAGACCTGGTCGTCAACGCCTGCTCCTGTCCATGCCAAACGGCGTTTTCCTCTCAACTTTGGCATGCTCGCTGAGGAAAAGGCAGGTAAAGGTTGTGGATAAAAAGTAAACGCGCTGTGGAGAATTGCCCAAATCGTTCAGGCGCCGTGAAAAAAAGAAAGACGTAGTCGTCAACGTCTGGTCCCGTCAATGGCGAAGGGCGTTTTCTCTCAACTTTGGCATGCTCGCTGAGGAAAAGGCAGGTAAAGGTTGTGGATAAAAGTCCGAAGAACCTCGCTACAATTGCCAAAATCTTTCCGCTGCCATTCAAAAATGGACTACTCCTCCACACCTCCTCCCGTCCATGCCAAACGGCGTTTTCTCTCAACTTTGGCATGCTCGGAGAGAAAAAAAGGCAGGTAAAGGTTGTGGATAAAAAAGTAAAAAATTGCCAAAATACTTTCTGGGCCCTCAAAAAAAGGCCTACTCCTCAACGCCTGCTCCCGTCCATGCCGAACCGCGTTTTCTATCAACTTTGGCATGCTCGGAGAGAGAAAAAAGGAAAAAAAGAAAAAAAAGGTCCAGTAAAGGTTGTGGATAAAAGTAACCGGCTTTGGAGAATTGCCTGAATCCTTCCGGCGCTGTGAAAAAAAAAGACCAAAAAAAAGACCTGGTCGTCAACGCCTGCTCCTGTCCATGCCAAACGGCGTTTTCCTCTCAACTTTGGCATGCTCGCTGAGGAAAAGGCAGGTAAAGGTTGTGGATAAAAAGTAAACGCGCTGTGGAGAATTGCCCAAATCGTTCAGGCGCCGTGAAAAAAAGAAAGACGTAGTCGTCAACGTCTGGTCCCGTCAATGGCGAAGGGCGTTTTCTCTCAACTTTGGCATGCTCGCTGAGGAAAAGGCAGGTAAAGGTTGTGGATAAAAGTCCGAAGAACCTCGCTACAATTGCCAAAATCTTTCCGCTGCCATTCAAAAATGGACTACTCCTCCACACCTCCTCCCGTCCATGCCAAACGGCGTTTTCTCTCAACTTTGGCATGCTCGGAGAGAAAAAAAGGCAGGTAAAGGTTGTGGATAAAAAAGTAAAAAATTGCCAAAATACTTTCTGGGCCCTCAAAAAAAGGCCTACTCCTCAACGCCTGCTCCCGTCCATGCCGAACCGCGTTTTCTATCAACTTTGGCATGCTCGGAGAGAGAAAAAAGGAAAAAAAGAAAAAAAAGGTCCAGTAAAGGTTGTGGATAAAAGTAACCGGCTTTGGAGAATTGCCTGAATCCTTCCGGCGCTGTGAAAAAAAAAGACCAAAAAAAAGACCTGGTCGTCAACGCCTGCTCCTGTCCATGCCAAACGGCGTTTTCCTCTCAACTTTGGCATGCTCGCTGAGGAAAAGGCAGGTAAAGGTTGTGGATAAAAAGTAAACGCGCTG
>NW_027468512.1:17500-22007 GCF_041734735.1 Babylonia areolata
ATGCTCGGAGAGAGAAAAAAGGAAAAAAAGAAAAAAAAGGTCCAGTAAAGGTTGTGGATAAAAGTAACCGGCTTTGGAGAATTGCCTGAATCCTTCCGGCGCTGTGAAAAAAAAAGACCAAAAAAAAGACCTGGTCGTCAACGCCTGCTCCTGTCCATGCCAAACGGCGTTTTCCTCTCAACTTTGGCATGCTCGCTGAGGAAAAGGCAGGTAAAGGTTGTGGATAAAAAGTAAACGCGCTGTGGAGAATTGCCCAAATCGTTCAGGCGCCGTGAAAAAAAGAAAGACGTAGTCGTCAACGTCTGGTCCCGTCAATGGCGAAGGGCGTTTTCTCTCAACTTTGGCATGCTCGCTGAGGAAAAGGCAGGTAAAGGTTGTGGATAAAAGTCCGAAGAACCTCGCTACAATTGCCAAAATCTTTCCGCTGCCATTCAAAAATGGACTACTCCTCCACACCTCCTCCCGTCCATGCCAAACGGCGTTTTCTCTCAACTTTGGCATGCTCGGAGAGAAAAAAAGGCAGGTAAAGGTTGTGGATAAAAAAGTAAAAAATTGCCAAAATACTTTCTGGGCCCTCAAAAAAAGGCCTACTCCTCAACGCCTGCTCCCGTCCATGCCGAACCGCGTTTTCTATCAACTTTGGCATGCTCGGAGAGAGAAAAAAGGAAAAAAAGAAAAAAAAGGTCCAGTAAAGGTTGTGGATAAAAGTAACCGGCTTTGGAGAATTGCCTGAATCCTTCCGGCGCTGTGAAAAAAAAAGACCAAAAAAAAGACCTGGTCGTCAACGCCTGCTCCTGTCCATGCCAAACGGCGTTTTCCTCTCAACTTTGGCATGCTCGCTGAGGAAAAGGCAGGTAAAGGTTGTGGATAAAAAGTAAACGCGCTGTGGAGAATTGCCCAAATCGTTCAGGCGCCGTGAAAAAAAGAAAGACGTAGTCGTCAACGTCTGGTCCCGTCAATGGCGAAGGGCGTTTTCTCTCAACTTTGGCATGCTCGCTGAGGAAAAGGCAGGTAAAGGTTGTGGATAAAAGTCCGAAGAA
Source organism: Babylonia areolata (assembly GCF_041734735.1). Classification (NCBI taxonomy): domain Eukaryota; kingdom Metazoa; phylum Mollusca; class Gastropoda; order Neogastropoda; family Buccinidae; genus Babylonia; species Babylonia areolata. The sequence continues at coordinate 18,541 of NW_027468512.1, forward strand.
CCTCGCTACAATTGCCAAAATCTTTCCGCTGCCATTCAAAAATGGACTACTCCTCCACACCTCCTCCCGTCCATGCCAAACGGCGTTTTCTCTCAACTTTGGCATGCTCGGAGAGAAAAAAAGGCAGGTAAAGGTTGTGGATAAAAAAGTAAAAAATTGCCAAAATACTTTCTGGGCCCTCAAAAAAAGGCCTACTCCTCAACGCCTGCTCCCGTCCATGCCGAACCGCGTTTTCTATCAACTTTGGCATGCTCGGAGAGAGAAAAAAGGAAAAAAAGAAAAAAAAGGTCCAGTAAAGGTTGTGGATAAAAGTAACCGGCTTTGGAGAATTGCCTGAATCCTTCCGGCGCTGTGAAAAAAAAAGACCAAAAAAAAGACCTGGTCGTCAACGCCTGCTCCTGTCCATGCCAAACGGCGTTTTCCTCTCAACTTTGGCATGCTCGCTGAGGAAAAGGCAGGTAAAGGTTGTGGATAAAAAGTAAACGCGCTGTGGAGAATTGCCCAAATCGTTCAGGCGCCGTGAAAAAAAGAAAGACGTAGTCGTCAACGTCTGGTCCCGTCAATGGCGAAGGGCGTTTTCTCTCAACTTTGGCATGCTCGCTGAGGAAAAGGCAGGTAAAGGTTGTGGATAAAAGTCCGAAGAACCTCGCTACAATTGCCAAAATCTTTCCGCTGCCATTCAAAAATGGACTACTCCTCCACACCTCCTCCCGTCCATGCCAAACGGCGTTTTCTCTCAACTTTGGCATGCTCGGAGAGAAAAAAAGGCAGGTAAAGGTTGTGGATAAAAAAGTAAAAAATTGCCAAAATACTTTCTGGGCCCTCAAAAAAAGGCCTACTCCTCAACGCCTGCTCCCGTCCATGCCGAACCGCGTTTTCTATCAACTTTGGCATGCTCGGAGAGAGAAAAAAGGAAAAAAAGAAAAAAAAGGTCCAGTAAAGGTTGTGGATAAAAGTAACCGGCTTTGGAGAATTGCCTGAATCCTTCCGGCGCTGTGAAAAAAAAAGACCAAAAAAAAGACCTGGTCGTCAACGCCTGCTCCTGTCCATGCCAAACGGCGTTTTCCTCTCAACTTTGGCATGCTCGCTGAGGAAAAGGCAGGTAAAGGTTGTGGATAAAAAGTAAACGCGCTGTGGAGAATTGCCCAAATCGTTCAGGCGCCGTGAAAAAAAGAAAGACGTAGTCGTCAACGTCTGGTCCCGTCAATGGCGAAGGGCGTTTTCTCTCAACTTTGGCATGCTCGCTGAGGAAAAGGCAGGTAAAGGTTGTGGATAAAAGTCCGAAGAACCTCGCTACAATTGCCAAAATCTTTCCGCTGCCATTCAAAAATGGACTACTCCTCCACACCTCCTCCCGTCCATGCCAAACGGCGTTTTCTCTCAACTTTGGCATGCTCGGAGAGAAAAAAAGGCAGGTAAAGGTTGTGGATAAAAAAGTAAAAAATTGCCAAAATACTTTCTGGGCCCTCAAAAAAAGGCCTACTCCTCAACGCCTGCTCCCGTCCATGCCGAACCGCGTTTTCTATCAACTTTGGCATGCTCGGAGAGAGAAAAAAGGAAAAAAAGAAAAAAAAGGTCCAGTAAAGGTTGTGGATAAAAGTAACCGGCTTTGGAGAATTGCCTGAATCCTTCCGGCGCTGTGAAAAAAAAAGACCAAAAAAAAGACCTGGTCGTCAACGCCTGCTCCTGTCCATGCCAAACGGCGTTTTCCTCTCAACTTTGGCATGCTCGCTGAGGAAAAGGCAGGTAAAGGTTGTGGATAAAAAGTAAACGCGCTGTGGAGAATTGCCCAAATCGTTCAGGCGCCGTGAAAAAAAGAAAGACGTAGTCGTCAACGTCTGGTCCCGTCAATGGCGAAGGGCGTTTTCTCTCAACTTTGGCATGCTCGCTGAGGAAAAGGCAGGTAAAGGTTGTGGATAAAAGTCCGAAGAACCTCGCTACAATTGCCAAAATCTTTCCGCTGCCATTCAAAAATGGACTACTCCTCCACACCTCCTCCCGTCCATGCCAAACGGCGTTTTCTCTCAACTTTGGCATGCTCGGAGAGAAAAAAAGGCAGGTAAAGGTTGTGGATAAAACTCCAAAACCTCGCTACAATTGCCAAAATACTTTCTGGGCCCTCAAAAAAAGGCCTACTCCTCAACGCCTGGTCCCCAGGCACGTGCTGGGGGGCCTCAACTCAGGCTCTGCCCAATGTGGATCAAGGTCCACCTTCGCAGCGCCTTATGCGACACCCTGGTTGTGGGGGACGCGGCGTGGCGTGGCGGATCGCTCCGGTCGGCGCACAGCCGGCAACGGTCGACCCGTCCGCCTGGCTTTACTGCCCCCGCGCTTCTGTCTTTTGCACTGGCAAGCTAGCGACCGCTCGGCGTGCGAGGCCCGAGTCGGGGGACGGGAGTCTCGGGAGCCCACCAGCTCCCCGCAGGCTACCCGCCCGGCTGCCGAGCTTCCCGCCTGCGCGTCCAAGTGTGAACGCGCACGGCCGCCTCGCCGGGCTTCCTTTGCCGGGGCTCGGCTTGTCGGCCGGCGTCTCACGGTCCGTAGAAGGTTCGGTGCGTTCGCTGACGACGGGTCGAGAGAAGCGTTTTCTCTCCTCCCTCACTGACGGTCGTTGGTGCTCCCCAGCCCCTTCGGCGTCCCAAAGCGTAACGCCTGCTTCATCTCGTCAAGGGCGCGCCCGTCTCTAACCGGGCGTCGTCCGGCACGTGGAAACGGGCGGGAGACGGTGTCGAGGAGGAAGAAAGGGTGGGGTCCGGTCCGGTCCGGTCTGGTCTCCTCCTCCTCCTTCTTCTTCTTGGCGCGCCTCCCGCCGAGACCGATGGATTCGTTGCACTCTCAGGCCCTGAATCTGTTGTCCGGTGGTTTCAGTTGATAGTGCTGCCGCGGACCGCCCACGGAAAGAGCTCAGCCCTCGTTTCTGTGAGCAGCGGTCCCAACTGGCGCTGCAACCGTCTCCCGGGGGCACGCAGAATACGGGTTGCATTCTGGTTGATCCTGCCAGTAGTCATATGCTTGTCTCAAAGATTAAGCCATGCATGTCTAAGTTCACACCCTCGTACGGTGAAACCGCGAATGGCTCATTAAATCAGTCGAGGTTCCTTAGATGATCCAAATTTACTTGGATAACTGTGGTAATTCTAGAGCTAATACATGCCGACCAGCTCCGACCCCTCGGGGAAAGAGCGCTTTTATTAGTTCAAAGCCAGTCGGGTTCTGCCCGTCCTTTGGTGACTCTGGATAACTTTGTGCCGATCGCATGGCCTCGAGCCGGCGACGCATCTTTCAAATGTCTGCCCTATCAAATGACGATGGTACGTGATCTGCCTACCATGTTAGCAACGGGTAGCGGGGAATCAGGGTTCGATTCCGGAGAGGGAGCATGAGAAACGGCTACCACATCCAAGGAAGGCAGCAGGCGCGCAACTTACCCACTCCTGGCACGGGGAGGTAGTGACGAAAAATAACAA
>NW_027468513.1:7500-15000 GCF_041734735.1 Babylonia areolata
TGCTCGCTGAGGAAAAGGCAGGTAAAGGTTGTGGATAAAAAGTAAACGCGCTGTGGAGAATTGCCCAAATCGTTCAGGCGCCGTGAAAAAAAGAAAGACGTAGTCGTCAACGTCTGGTCCCGTCAATGGCGAAGGGCGTTTTCTCTCAACTTTGGCATGCTCGCTGAGGAAAAGGCAGGTAAAGGTTGTGGATAAAAGTCCGAAGAACCTCGCTACAATTGCCAAAATCTTTCCGCTGCCATTCAAAAATGGACTACTCCTCCACACCTCCTCCCGTCCATGCCAAACGGCGTTTTCTCTCAACTTTGGCATGCTCGGAGAGAAAAAAAGGCAGGTAAAGGTTGTGGATAAAAAAGTAAAAAATTGCCAAAATACTTTCTGGGCCCTCAAAAAAAGGCCTACTCCTCAACGCCTGCTCCCGTCCATGCCGAACCGCGTTTTCTATCAACTTTGGCATGCTCGGAGAGAGAAAAAAGGAAAAAAAGAAAAAAAAGGTCCAGTAAAGGTTGTGGATAAAAGTAACCGGCTTTGGAGAATTGCCTGAATCCTTCCGGCGCTGTGAAAAAAAAAGACCAAAAAAAAGACCTGGTCGTCAACGCCTGCTCCTGTCCATGCCAAACGGCGTTTTCCTCTCAACTTTGGCATGCTCGCTGAGGAAAAGGCAGGTAAAGGTTGTGGATAAAAAGTAAACGCGCTGTGGAGAATTGCCCAAATCGTTCAGGCGCCGTGAAAAAAAGAAAGACGTAGTCGTCAACGTCTGGTCCCGTCAATGGCGAAGGGCGTTTTCTCTCAACTTTGGCATGCTCGCTGAGGAAAAGGCAGGTAAAGGTTGTGGATAAAAGTCCGAAGAACCTCGCTACAATTGCCAAAATCTTTCCGCTGCCATTCAAAAATGGACTACTCCTCCACACCTCCTCCCGTCCATGCCAAACGGCGTTTTCTCTCAACTTTGGCATGCTCGGAGAGAAAAAAAGGCAGGTAAAGGTTGTGGATAAAAAAGTAAAAAATTGCCAAAATACTTTCTGGGCCCTCAAAAAAAGGCCTACTCCTCAACGCCTGCTCCCGTCCATGCCGAACCGCGTTTTCTATCAACTTTGGCATGCTCGGAGAGAGAAAAAAGGAAAAAAAGAAAAAAAAGGTCCAGTAAAGGTTGTGGATAAAAGTAACCGGCTTTGGAGAATTGCCTGAATCCTTCCGGCGCTGTGAAAAAAAAAGACCAAAAAAAAGACCTGGTCGTCAACGCCTGCTCCTGTCCATGCCAAACGGCGTTTTCCTCTCAACTTTGGCATGCTCGCTGAGGAAAAGGCAGGTAAAGGTTGTGGATAAAAAGTAAACGCGCTGTGGAGAATTGCCCAAATCGTTCAGGCGCCGTGAAAAAAAGAAAGACGTAGTCGTCAACGTCTGGTCCCGTCAATGGCGAAGGGCGTTTTCTCTCAACTTTGGCATGCTCGCTGAGGAAAAGGCAGGTAAAGGTTGTGGATAAAAGTCCGAAGAACCTCGCTACAATTGCCAAAATCTTTCCGCTGCCATTCAAAAATGGACTACTCCTCCACACCTCCTCCCGTCCATGCCAAACGGCGTTTTCTCTCAACTTTGGCATGCTCGGAGAGAAAAAAAGGCAGGTAAAGGTTGTGGATAAAAAAGTAAAAAATTGCCAAAATACTTTCTGGGCCCTCAAAAAAAGGCCTACTCCTCAACGCCTGCTCCCGTCCATGCCGAACCGCGTTTTCTATCAACTTTGGCATGCTCGGAGAGAGAAAAAAGGAAAAAAAGAAAAAAAAGGTCCAGTAAAGGTTGTGGATAAAAGTAACCGGCTTTGGAGAATTGCCTGAATCCTTCCGGCGCTGTGAAAAAAAAAGACCAAAAAAAAGACCTGGTCGTCAACGCCTGCTCCTGTCCATGCCAAACGGCGTTTTCCTCTCAACTTTGGCATGCTCGCTGAGGAAAAGGCAGGTAAAGGTTGTGGATAAAAAGTAAACGCGCTGTGGAGAATTGCCCAAATCGTTCAGGCGCCGTGAAAAAAAGAAAGACGTAGTCGTCAACGTCTGGTCCCGTCAATGGCGAAGGGCGTTTTCTCTCAACTTTGGCATGCTCGCTGAGGAAAAGGCAGGTAAAGGTTGTGGATAAAAGTCCGAAGAACCTCGCTACAATTGCCAAAATCTTTCCGCTGCCATTCAAAAATGGACTACTCCTCCACACCTCCTCCCGTCCATGCCAAACGGCGTTTTCTCTCAACTTTGGCATGCTCGGAGAGAAAAAAAGGCAGGTAAAGGTTGTGGATAAAAAAGTAAAAAATTGCCAAAATACTTTCTGGGCCCTCAAAAAAAGGCCTACTCCTCAACGCCTGCTCCCGTCCATGCCGAACCGCGTTTTCTATCAACTTTGGCATGCTCGGAGAGAGAAAAAAGGAAAAAAAGAAAAAAAAGGTCCAGTAAAGGTTGTGGATAAAAGTAACCGGCTTTGGAGAATTGCCTGAATCCTTCCGGCGCTGTGAAAAAAAAAGACCAAAAAAAAGACCTGGTCGTCAACGCCTGCTCCTGTCCATGCCAAACGGCGTTTTCCTCTCAACTTTGGCATGCTCGCTGAGGAAAAGGCAGGTAAAGGTTGTGGATAAAAAGTAAACGCGCTGTGGAGAATTGCCCAAATCGTTCAGGCGCCGTGAAAAAAAGAAAGACGTAGTCGTCAACGTCTGGTCCCGTCAATGGCGAAGGGCGTTTTCTCTCAACTTTGGCATGCTCGCTGAGGAAAAGGCAGGTAAAGGTTGTGGATAAAAGTCCGAAGAACCTCGCTACAATTGCCAAAATCTTTCCGCTGCCATTCAAAAATGGACTACTCCTCCACACCTCCTCCCGTCCATGCCAAACGGCGTTTTCTCTCAACTTTGGCATGCTCGGAGAGAAAAAAAGGCAGGTAAAGGTTGTGGATAAAAAAGTAAAAAATTGCCAAAATACTTTCTGGGCCCTCAAAAAAAGGCCTACTCCTCAACGCCTGCTCCCGTCCATGCCGAACCGCGTTTTCTATCAACTTTGGCATGCTCGGAGAGAGAAAAAAGGAAAAAAAGAAAAAAAAGGTCCAGTAAAGGTTGTGGATAAAAGTAACCGGCTTTGGAGAATTGCCTGAATCCTTCCGGCGCTGTGAAAAAAAAAGACCAAAAAAAAGACCTGGTCGTCAACGCCTGCTCCTGTCCATGCCAAACGGCGTTTTCCTCTCAACTTTGGCATGCTCGCTGAGGAAAAGGCAGGTAAAGGTTGTGGATAAAAAGTAAACGCGCTGTGGAGAATTGCCCAAATCGTTCAGGCGCCGTGAAAAAAAGAAAGACGTAGTCGTCAACGTCTGGTCCCGTCAATGGCGAAGGGCGTTTTCTCTCAACTTTGGCATGCTCGCTGAGGAAAAGGCAGGTAAAGGTTGTGGATAAAAGTCCGAAGAACCTCGCTACAATTGCCAAAATCTTTCCGCTGCCATTCAAAAATGGACTACTCCTCCACACCTCCTCCCGTCCATGCCAAACGGCGTTTTCTCTCAACTTTGGCATGCTCGGAGAGAAAAAAAGGCAGGTAAAGGTTGTGGATAAAAAAGTAAAAAATTGCCAAAATACTTTCTGGGCCCTCAAAAAAAGGCCTACTCCTCAACGCCTGCTCCCGTCCATGCCGAACCGCGTTTTCTATCAACTTTGGCATGCTCGGAGAGAGAAAAAAGGAAAAAAAGAAAAAAAAGGTCCAGTAAAGGTTGTGGATAAAAGTAACCGGCTTTGGAGAATTGCCTGAATCCTTCCGGCGCTGTGAAAAAAAAAGACCAAAAAAAAGACCTGGTCGTCAACGCCTGCTCCTGTCCATGCCAAACGGCGTTTTCCTCTCAACTTTGGCATGCTCGCTGAGGAAAAGGCAGGTAAAGGTTGTGGATAAAAAGTAAACGCGCTGTGGAGAATTGCCCAAATCGTTCAGGCGCCGTGAAAAAAAGAAAGACGTAGTCGTCAACGTCTGGTCCCGTCAATGGCGAAGGGCGTTTTCTCTCAACTTTGGCATGCTCGCTGAGGAAAAGGCAGGTAAAGGTTGTGGATAAAAGTCCGAAGAACCTCGCTACAATTGCCAAAATCTTTCCGCTGCCATTCAAAAATGGACTACTCCTCCACACCTCCTCCCGTCCATGCCAAACGGCGTTTTCTCTCAACTTTGGCATGCTCGGAGAGAAAAAAAGGCAGGTAAAGGTTGTGGATAAAAAAGTAAAAAATTGCCAAAATACTTTCTGGGCCCTCAAAAAAAGGCCTACTCCTCAACGCCTGCTCCCGTCCATGCCGAACCGCGTTTTCTATCAACTTTGGCATGCTCGGAGAGAGAAAAAAGGAAAAAAAGAAAAAAAAGGTCCAGTAAAGGTTGTGGATAAAAGTAACCGGCTTTGGAGAATTGCCTGAATCCTTCCGGCGCTGTGAAAAAAAAAGACCAAAAAAAAGACCTGGTCGTCAACGCCTGCTCCTGTCCATGCCAAACGGCGTTTTCCTCTCAACTTTGGCATGCTCGCTGAGGAAAAGGCAGGTAAAGGTTGTGGATAAAAAGTAAACGCGCTGTGGAGAATTGCCCAAATCGTTCAGGCGCCGTGAAAAAAAGAAAGACGTAGTCGTCAACGTCTGGTCCCGTCAATGGCGAAGGGCGTTTTCTCTCAACTTTGGCATGCTCGCTGAGGAAAAGGCAGGTAAAGGTTGTGGATAAAAGTCCGAAGAACCTCGCTACAATTGCCAAAATCTTTCCGCTGCCATTCAAAAATGGACTACTCCTCCACACCTCCTCCCGTCCATGCCAAACGGCGTTTTCTCTCAACTTTGGCATGCTCGGAGAGAAAAAAAGGCAGGTAAAGGTTGTGGATAAAAAAGTAAAAAATTGCCAAAATACTTTCTGGGCCCTCAAAAAAAGGCCTACTCCTCAACGCCTGCTCCCGTCCATGCCGAACCGCGTTTTCTATCAACTTTGGCATGCTCGGAGAGAGAAAAAAGGAAAAAAAGAAAAAAAAGGTCCAGTAAAGGTTGTGGATAAAAGTAACCGGCTTTGGAGAATTGCCTGAATCCTTCCGGCGCTGTGAAAAAAAAAGACCAAAAAAAAGACCTGGTCGTCAACGCCTGCTCCTGTCCATGCCAAACGGCGTTTTCCTCTCAACTTTGGCATGCTCGCTGAGGAAAAGGCAGGTAAAGGTTGTGGATAAAAAGTAAACGCGCTGTGGAGAATTGCCCAAATCGTTCAGGCGCCGTGAAAAAAAGAAAGACGTAGTCGTCAACGTCTGGTCCCGTCAATGGCGAAGGGCGTTTTCTCTCAACTTTGGCATGCTCGCTGAGGAAAAGGCAGGTAAAGGTTGTGGATAAAAGTCCGAAGAACCTCGCTACAATTGCCAAAATCTTTCCGCTGCCATTCAAAAATGGACTACTCCTCCACACCTCCTCCCGTCCATGCCAAACGGCGTTTTCTCTCAACTTTGGCATGCTCGGAGAGAAAAAAAGGCAGGTAAAGGTTGTGGATAAAAAAGTAAAAAATTGCCAAAATACTTTCTGGGCCCTCAAAAAAAGGCCTACTCCTCAACGCCTGCTCCCGTCCATGCCGAACCGCGTTTTCTATCAACTTTGGCATGCTCGGAGAGAGAAAAAAGGAAAAAAAGAAAAAAAAGGTCCAGTAAAGGTTGTGGATAAAAGTAACCGGCTTTGGAGAATTGCCTGAATCCTTCCGGCGCTGTGAAAAAAAAAGACCAAAAAAAAGACCTGGTCGTCAACGCCTGCTCCTGTCCATGCCAAACGGCGTTTTCCTCTCAACTTTGGCATGCTCGCTGAGGAAAAGGCAGGTAAAGGTTGTGGATAAAAAGTAAACGCGCTGTGGAGAATTGCCCAAATCGTTCAGGCGCCGTGAAAAAAAGAAAGACGTAGTCGTCAACGTCTGGTCCCGTCAATGGCGAAGGGCGTTTTCTCTCAACTTTGGCATGCTCGCTGAGGAAAAGGCAGGTAAAGGTTGTGGATAAAAGTCCGAAGAACCTCGCTACAATTGCCAAAATCTTTCCGCTGCCATTCAAAAATGGACTACTCCTCCACACCTCCTCCCGTCCATGCCAAACGGCGTTTTCTCTCAACTTTGGCATGCTCGGAGAGAAAAAAAGGCAGGTAAAGGTTGTGGATAAAAAAGTAAAAAATTGCCAAAATACTTTCTGGGCCCTCAAAAAAAGGCCTACTCCTCAACGCCTGCTCCCGTCCATGCCGAACCGCGTTTTCTATCAACTTTGGCATGCTCGGAGAGAGAAAAAAGGAAAAAAAGAAAAAAAAGGTCCAGTAAAGGTTGTGGATAAAAGTAACCGGCTTTGGAGAATTGCCTGAATCCTTCCGGCGCTGTGAAAAAAAAAGACCAAAAAAAAGACCTGGTCGTCAACGCCTGCTCCTGTCCATGCCAAACGGCGTTTTCCTCTCAACTTTGGCATGCTCGCTGAGGAAAAGGCAGGTAAAGGTTGTGGATAAAAAGTAAACGCGCTGTGGAGAATTGCCCAAATCGTTCAGGCGCCGTGAAAAAAAGAAAGACGTAGTCGTCAACGTCTGGTCCCGTCAATGGCGAAGGGCGTTTTCTCTCAACTTTGGCATGCTCGCTGAGGAAAAGGCAGGTAAAGGTTGTGGATAAAAGTCCGAAGAACCTCGCTACAATTGCCAAAATCTTTCCGCTGCCATTCAAAAATGGACTACTCCTCCACACCTCCTCCCGTCCATGCCAAACGGCGTTTTCTCTCAACTTTGGCATGCTCGGAGAGAAAAAAAGGCAGGTAAAGGTTGTGGATAAAACTCCAAAACCTCGCTACAATTGCCAAAATACTTTCTGGGCCCTCAAAAAAAGGCCTACTCCTCAACGCCTGGTCCCCAGGCACGTGCTGGGGGGCCTCAACTCAGGCTCTGCCCAATGTGGATCAAGGTCCACCTTCGCAGCGCCTTATGCGACACCCTGGTTGTGGGGGACGCGGCGTGGCGTGGCGGATCGCTCCGGTCGGCGCACAGCCGGCAACGGTCGACCCGTCCGCCTGGCTTTACTGCCCCCGCGCTTCTGTCTTTTGCACTGGCAAGCTAGCGACCGCTCGGCGTGCGAGGCCCGAGTCGGGGGACGGGAGTCTCGGGAGCCCACCAGCTCCCCGCAGGCTACCCGCCCGGCTGCCGAGCTTCCCGCCTGCGCGTCCAAGTGTGAACGCGCACGGCCGCCTCGCCGGGCTTCCTTTGCCGGGGCTCGGCTTGTCGGCCGGCGTCTCACGGTCCGTAGAAGGTTCGGTGCGTTCGCTGACGACGGGTCGAGAGAAGCGTTTTCTCTCCTCCCTCACTGACGGTCGTTGGTGCTCCCCAGCCCCTTCGGCGTCCCAAAGCGTAACGCCTGCTTCATCTCGTCAAGGGCGCGCCCGTCTCTAACCGGGCGTCGTCCGGCACGTGGAAACGGGCGGGAGACGGTGTCGAGGAGGAAGAAAGGGTGGGGTCCGGTCCGGTCCGGTCTGGTCTCCTCCTCCTCC
>NW_027468514.1:0-2500 GCF_041734735.1 Babylonia areolata
CCCCCCCACACACACACACTCGCGCGCACGTGCAAACACACACTCTCACACACCGTACGCACAGACAGACAGAGAGAACAGAGAGAGAGAATGAGGGACACACACACACACACACACACACACACACACACACACACACACACACACACTCGCGCGCTTGCTTGCAAACACACACTCTCACACACCGTACGCACAGATAGAGAGAACAGAGAGAGAGAAAGAGGGACACACACACACACACACACACACACACACACACACACACACACACTCTCACACACCGCACACACCACCCACCCACCCACACACACACACACACACACACACACACACACACGCCAGCGAGTGCAATGATAAAATCAGGCTCGAGCCTTAAGCACGAAACAAGTTTTTTTTGTTTCCGATGCCTGTATAATTATGACAAACGCTAACGTCCTCTCTCTACCATCTGATAGGATTCCTCTGTTGTTTGTTTAGCTACTGTTGTTGTTGTCGTTGTTATCGTTGTTGCCGTCGTCTACGTTGCTGCATTTTCTTTTTTTTTGGTTTCTCTCTTTCAAACGATTAATCTTACGGTTGTTTGTATGTTTTTTTGGTTTGTTTTTTTGTTGTTGTTGTTTTGTTTTGTTTTTAATCTGATTTCATATTTACATCTGACACTGCTCTGCCAATATATCATGTTCGCTTTGCTTTTCGAAGGTAGATTTAGAGAGAGAGAGAGAAAAAAAAAATTCGATATTCAAGTATCATGTATCATTTATTTATTTATTCATTTATTTATTCATACATTTATTCCTCTATTTGTTTATTATTTGCTTATTCATTTACTTAACTATTTGTTTGTTGGTTTGTTTATGTATTTATCACTTCTTAGTAATTTTGTTTATGTTCATTTCTATTTTTATATGCTTGTATATGCTATCCCTTAATTCCTTATTTGCTTTATGTTCGAACGATCGGAATGATGATGCTGATGATGAATTATGATGATGAGGGTGACAATAACGACTACGACGATGACAATCATGATGATGATGATGATGATGATCTTCTTCTTCTTCTTCTTGTTATTGTTCTTGTTATTTTTGCTCTTGTTGCTCTTGTTGTTGTTGTTGCTGCTGCTGCTGTTGTTGTTGTTGATGTTGTTGTTGTTGTTGTTCGTCTTCTTCTTCTTCTCCCAGTGGACAACTCGCAATGACCCGGCCAGAGCCCGACATTCAATCATGATTATGTTCATTTAAAAAAAAAAGAAAAACACCACCACCAACAACAACAACAAGAAAATAACCAACAAACTCGAACCAAACAAAACAGTCTAACAGCCAACATTTTCTCTTCCAGACCTGTCGCAAGAAGAAGAAGAAGAAGAAGAAGAGCAACAACAACAGCAATGACGACGACGACTACAACAGCAAAAGCAGCAACAACGTCGAAACACAGAGCTATCGATACAACGTTACCACGGCTAAGAACTCCTCTCTCTCCAGCGGCAGAATAAAAAAGAAGAAGACAAAAAATTAGGGATGCTGTTGACTCAACCGTGGAGAGTCTTGTCACCAACAGATTTGCCTGATGCATACACTGCGATGCTGCTGTTAATTAACTCTCTCCATACGAACGGCGAAAGAGACGACGTTAACAGCGTTTCACCCCAATTACCACCATCAAAATATTGCAAGCGGAAGGCTCTTATACTGAAGAAGTGAATGTTGACAAAGAATACCACAGTTCTGACGACAGAAGCTAAAGGTTGGGTCATTCAGACACCCACTGGACATCCGAGGGGTCTGTGTAGAGGAGAAGAGAGGACTGGCCGTACTGAGTGAGTTAACTTGTGGCAGGGACATAACGTAATCTTATTTTGGTGTGTGTGTGTGTTTCCTTTTTGACTCACTTGTGTAAACAAAGTGAGTCTATGTTTTAACCCGGTGTTCGGTTGTGTGTGTGTGTGTGTTTCCTTTTTGATTCACTTGTGTAAGCAAAGTGAGTCTATGTTTTAACTCGGTGTTCGGTTGTGTGTGTGTGTGTGTGTCCGTGTGTCCGTGGTAAACTTTAACATTGCCATTTTCTCTGCAAATACTTTGTCAGTTGACACCAAATTTTGCATAAAAATAGGAAAAATTCAATTCTTTTCAGTCATCTTGTTTACAATAATATTTCACCTCCGGGATGGGCACAAACAAATTTAAAAAGAAGCCAAATTGTATGCAAACTGAATTGACTTATTTTTTTATTTTTTAATTTTTATTTATTCTCTAAACTTGGCACTTTGATCTGATATTCTGACACAACAAGAGCAGTCACTTTTATCATTTTTTTGTTCAAACAGGAACTTCTTTTGCTAAGCATGGAAGTTATATTTATTTTGCAGGTCTTTGGTGCAGGTAGTAAAAAAAGGGAAGTTAATCTGTACTAAATGCTAGGGGGCTTAATTTGCTTTAAACTGATCTTTCTCATCTTAAACATTACATTTTGAAATTATACTCAATACATAAAAAGC
>NW_027468514.1:10000-17500 GCF_041734735.1 Babylonia areolata
GTGGGGTGGGGCTAAGAAAAAAAATGCGTGCACAAGAGCAAATTCTTCACACACACACACACACACACACACACACACACACACACACACACACACACACACAAGAAGTAAGCATGCGCAACACATAATCATATACATCAATAATCATATGCATAGTACAAGTACAATTGATACAGCAATATAGGACAGAGAAAACAAGAATGAAAGAAAACAAAAGAAAAGACAGACTGGGTGGAGAAATAGAGAGACAGATGGATGTATGTTGAGACAGGGAAGAAGACAAGAATGACTGCAGGATTCTTCGAAGACAAAAAACTAAAGTTTATAAAAAAAAAAAAAAAAAAAACAACCTTTTGGGTGGTAGTTGAATCCTCTTTGTTTTGACACGACGTTTCGGACCATAGGCCCGTTGTCAAGTGATGAGAAGAGGACAGTGTGAACAGGAAAGCCTGTGTGAGGAAAGGGTGATGACATCTCACTACTTTCGGTTCTGATGGGCCATGCACACTAAAACACTTGCTGATCACCATTCAGTGCCATACGTACTCACTCACACATACATACACGCACGTAGAGACAATCAATCATAATCAAGAGAGAGAGAGAGAGGGGGGGGAGATAGACAGACAGACAGACAGACAGAGACAGAGATAGACAGATACAGAGCCAGAATGTGGATGCAAATATTTCATTTATATCAGGCCATTGCCCCTGTCTGAAGAGGGAATTAATCGTGAACGAATGATAAGCATAATGTAAGCGTGATTTCTAAACGAGTGTAGACACAATTAGTACAGAGAGAGACCGAGAGATATATAGATAGACTGACAGACAGACAGACAGATAGACAGAGAAAGACAGAGAGATCGGTAGATAGAGAAAGAGAGAGAGGGAGAGAGACAGATACAGATACAAAGATAGGTAAAAAAACAACAACAGACATGCAGGCAGCTAGACAGACAGACAAACAAAGGCAGAGAGACTAACAGACAGACAGGCATAAAGACGCACATACAAATAGGCGTACAGGCATGTAAACAAACGTGCAGACAGACAGACAGACAGACAGACGCAGCGATGAAGACACATACAGAGTGTGAATTAAGATATCTTCCGTGATTATTTCTTTTTTTTTTTTTTATCCCCTTTTTGTTGAACAACAAAAGAGAACCACAGGTTCCAGTCTAGAGAAAAGAAACAAAAGAACGGAAAGCATTATCAGCTAACGTGGCCAACGGCCAGGGAACTCCGGCAGGTCCGACATTGTGTGGCACACACACTCTGGCACTGCTAATGGATTGAAAACAGCGACAACAACAACAACAACAACAACAACAGCCTTTCCTTAACACTGCTACACATACAAACACACACACTCTCTCTCTCTCTCTCTCTCTCCCACACGCACGAACGCACACACACAAACACACACACACACGCATTGTATGGTATTATTGTATTACTCTTTTTGTCACAACAGATTTCTCTGTGTGAAATTCGGGCTGTCCTCCTAAGGGAGAGCGCGTCGCTTCACTGAGAGCGCCCCCCCCCCCTTCCCCCTCCCCTCCTAACCCCCCCCCCTCCTAACCCCCCCCGCTTTTTTTTTATTTATCTTTTTTTATTCCTGCCTGCAGCAGATGTTTTGTCATATTTTCCTATCGAGGTTGATTTTTTTTTTTTTTTTTTTTTTTACAGAATGTTGCAAGGGACAACCCTTTTATTGCCGTGGGTTCTTTTACGTGCGCTAATACCACGGTTTATCGTCTCATTCGAATGATTAGCGTCCAGATCACCACTCAAGGTCTAGTGGAGATGAAAAAAAATACTGGAGATTGTGCCGGGATTCGAACCAGTGCGCTCAGATTCTCTCGCTTTCTAAGCGGACGCGTTACCTCTAGGCCATCGCTCCACTTGAGTCACTCACTCATTCCCTCGACCGCTGGGGTAGTTGGGGGGACATGAGGAAGATGTCATAGCTCGCCACGCCGTTCTGTTGGCAGCTGTCGTGAGGAGATCTGGCATCGTCATTTTGGTCCATTCCTTGACGTTGTCGAACCAGCTCTTTCTCTGCCGCCCCCGTCTGCGCCCTCCCTCTACAGTCCCTTGCAGGATGGTTTTGGAGAGGGTGTTATGTCGTATGACGTGACCAAACCATGCCATCTTCCGTCGTTTGACAGTCGCCAGCAGTGGTTCTTGCTATTTCAGCCTCCTACAATAACGGGAAGTAAGCAAGGAGGAATCCTAGCATTGTACGTCATTCTAATTTAAGTTAATGAGAGAGAAGGAGAAATAAAGCGAGAGAGAGAGAGAGAGGGGGGGGGAGGTGAGGGGGGAGAGACAGATACAGAGACAGAGAAGAGGCAGCGAGACAGAGAGACAAATAAACACAGAGGCAGAGAGAGAGAGACAGACAGACAGACAGACAGACAGACAGTAAAGCTACACACACACACACACACACACACACACACACACACACACACACACACAAACCAAAACAAATAAAAACAAACAAAAAACAAAGAAACAAACAAACAAACAAACAACGAACAAAGAAAGAAACAAACAAACAAAAACACACACACACACACAAACAAACAAACAAAAAACCACCAAGAAAAAATATATCCTTGACGACAACAGACTTGCACACACACACACACACACACACACACACACACACACACACACACACACACACAGAAAGAGAGACAGAGACAAAGACAGAGAGACAGAGAGAGGTATCGTCAATGCTGATTTCCAAACAGAAGAAAGGGAGATATTGTGGGAGACACACACTAACCCGCTTGAAGGATGCAAAAGAAACAATGAATACAAGGAAAGAGAAATAGGAAGGAAGGAAGGAAAAAATGGAGGATGCAACAAAAACATCGGCGAAAGACAGACAAGAAACTTCGACAGAAAGAGATAAAGGGATGAACAGAAGAAAGAAGAAAAACAACCACAACAAAGCACAAACAAACAAACCAAACCTGGTTTCTAAAAAAACTGATTTTGTGAGACGATAAAAACAAGTTGCATTATTTTGTAGATTTCAATGCGCACTTTTATATCGTGCGTAATTGTGTGTGTGTGTGTGTGTGTGTGTGTTGTGTGTGTGTGTGTGTGATTGTGTATGTGTGTGTGTGTGTATGCGTGCGTGCAGTTGGGAAAACAGACAGAGAGATGCACAGACAGAGACAGAGAGACAGCCAGACAGACAGCCAGGCAGACAGAGACACAGAGAGACAGCCAGACAGACAGAGACAGAGACACAGAACAGAGACAGACAGACAGACAGACAGACAGAGACACAGAACAGAGACAGACAGACAGAGACACAGAACAGAGACAGACTGACAGACAGCCATCCAGACAGACAGAGACAGACTGACAGACAGCCATCCAGACAGAGACAGACTGACAGACAGCCATCCAGACAGAGACAGACTGACAGACAGCCATCCAGACAGAGACAGACTGACAGACAGCCATCCAGACAGAGACAGACTGACAGACAGCCATCCAGACAGACAGAGACGCAGAACAGAGACAGACTGACAGACAGACAGAGACAGAGACACAGAACAGACAGCCAGCCAGCCAGCCAGACAGACAGAGACACAGAACAGAGACAGACTGACAGCCAGCGAGACAGACAGAGACACAGAACAGAGACAGCCAGCCAGAGACAGAGACACAGAACAGAGACAGCCAGCCAGCCAGCCAGAGACAGAGAACAGAGACAGCCAGACAGACAGAGACACAGAACAGAGACAGCCAGCCAGCCAGACAGAGACACAGAACAGAGACAGCCAGACAGACAGAGACACAGAACAGAGACAGCCAGCCAGAGACAGAGACACAGAACAGAGACAGCCAGCCAGACAGACAGAGACAGAGAACAGAGACAGCCAGCCAGACAGACAGAGACAGAGACACAGAACATAGACAGCCAGACAGACAGACAGAGACAGAGACACAGAACATAGACAGCCAGACAGACAGAGACACAGAACATAGACAGCCAGCCAGACAGACAGACAGAGACACAGAACAGAGACAGCCAGACAGACAGAGACACAGAACAGAGACAGCCAGACAGACAGACAGACAGAGACACAGAACAGAGACAGCCAGACAGACAGACACAGAACAGAGACAGCCAGACAGACAGACACAGAACAGAGACAGCCAGCCAGCCAGACAGACAGACAGACACAGAACAGAGACAGCCAGACAGACAGACAGAGACAGAGACACAGAACAGAGACAGCCAGACAGACAGAGACACAGAACAGAGACAGCCAGACAGACAGACAGACAGAGACACAGAACAGAGACAGCCAGACAGACAGAGACACAGAACAGAGACAGCCAGACAGACAGACAGACAGAGACACAGAACAGAGACAGCCAGACAGACAGAGACACAGAACAGAGACAGCCAGACAGACAGACAGACAGAGACACAGAACAGAGACAGCCAGACAGACAGACACAGAACAGAGACAGCCAGACAGACAGACACAGAACAGAGACAGCCAGCCAGCCAGACAGACAGACAGACACAGAACAGAGACAGCCAGACAGACAGACAGAGACAGAGACACAGAACAGAGACAGCCAGACAGACAGAGACACAGAACAGAGACAGCCAGACAGACAGACAGACAGAGACACAGAACAGAGACAGCCAGACAGACAGACACAGAACAGAGACAGCCAGACAGACAGACAGAGACAGAGACACAGAACAGAGACAGCCAGACAGACAGAGACACAGAACAGAGACAGCCAGACAGACAGACAGAGACAGAGACACAGAACAGAGACAGCCAGACAGACAGAGACACAGAACAGAGACAGCCAGACAGACAGACAGACAGAGACACAGAACAGAGACAGCCAGACAGACAGACACAGAACAGAGACAGCCAGACAGACAGACAGAGACACAGAACAGAGACAGCCAGACAGACAGACACAGAACAGAGACAGCCAGCCAGACAGACAGAGACAGAGACACAGAACAGAGACAGCCAGACAGACAGAGACACAGAACAGAGACAGCCAGACAGACAGACAGACAGAGACACAGAACAGAGACAGCCAGACAGACAGACACAGAACAGAGACAGCCAGACAGACAGACAGAGACACAGAACAGAGACAGCCAGACAGACAGACAGACAGACACAGAACAGAGACAGCCAGACAGACACAGAACAGAGACAGCCAGACAGACAGACAGACAGAGACACAGAACAGAGACAGCCAGACAGACAGACAGACAGACACAGAACAGAGACAGCCAGACAGACAGACAGACAGACACAGAACAGAGACAGCCAGCCAGACAGACAGAGACACAGAACAGAGACAGCCAGCCAGACAGACAGACAGACAGACAGACACAGAACAGAGACAGCCAGACAGACAGACAGACAGACACAGAACAGAGACAGCCAGACAGACACAGAACAGAGACAGCCAGACAGACAGACAGACAGACAGACAGCCAGAGACACAGAACAGAGACACAGAACAGAGACAGCCAGACAGACAGACAGACAGAGACACAGAACAGAGACAGCCAGACAGACAGACAGACAGAGACACAGAACAGAGACAGCCAGCCAGACAGACAGACAGACAGACACAGAACAGAGACAGCCAGACAGACAGACACAGAACAGAGACAGCCAGACAGACAGACAGACAGAGACACAGAACAGAGACAGCCAGACAGACAGACAGACAGAGACACAGAACAGAGACAGACAGACAGACAGACAGACAGACAGAGACAGAGACACAGAACAGATATAGCCAGACAGCCAGAGACACAGAACAGAGACAGCCAGACAGACAGCCAGACAGACAGAGACACAGAACAGAGACAGCCAGCCAGACAGACAGACAGAGACACAGAACAGAGACAGCCAGACAGACAGACAGACAGAGACACAGAACAGAGACAGCCAGCCAGACAGACAGACAGAGACACAGAACAGAGACAGCCAGACAGACAGACAGACAGAGACACAGAACAGAGACAGCCTGCCAGACAGACAGACAGACAGACAGACAGACAGACAGAGACAGAGACACAGAACAGATATAGCCAGACAGCCAGAGACACAGAACAGAGACAGCCAGACAGACAGACAGAGACACAGAACAGAGACAGCCAGCCAGACAGACAGACAGAGACACAGAACAGAGACAGCCAGCCAGACAGACAGAGACAGAGACACAGACCAGAGACAGACAGACAGACAGAGACACAGAACAGAGACAGCCAGACAGACAGACAGACAGAGACACAGAACAGAGACAGCCAGACAGACAGACACAGAACAGAGACAGCCAGACAGACAGACAGAGACACAGAACAGAGACAGCCAGACAGACAGACAGACAGACACAGAACAGAGACAGCCAGACAGACACAGAACAGAGACAGCCAGACAGACAGACAGACAGAGACACAGAACAGAGACAGCCAGACAGACAGACAGACAGACACAGAACAGAGACAGCCAGACAGACAGACAGACAGACACAGAACAGAGACAGCCAGCCAGACAGACAGAGACACAGAACAGAGACAGCCAGCCAGACAGACAGACAGACAGACAGACACAGAACAGAGACAGCCAGACAGACAGACAGACAGACACAGAACAGAGACAGCCAGACAGACACAGAACAGAGACAGCCAGACAGACAGACAGACAGACAGACAGCCAGAGACACAGAACAGAGACACAGAACAGAGACAGCCAGACAGACAGACAGACAGAGACACAGAACAGAGACAGCCAGACAGACAGACAGACAGAGACACAGAACAGAGACAGCCAGCCAGACAGACAGACAGACAGACACAGAACAGAGACAGCCAGACAGACAGACACAGAACAGAGACAGCCAGACAGACAGACAGACAGAGACACAGAACAGAGACAGCCAGCCAGACAGACAGACAGAGACACAGAACAGAGACAGCCAGACAGACAGACAGACAGAGACACAGAACAGAGACAGACAGACAGACAGACAGACAGACAGAGACAGAGACACAGAACAGATATAGCCAGACAGCCAGAGACACAGAACAGAGACAGCCAGACAGACAGCCAGACAGACAGAGACACAGAACAGAGACAGCCAGCCAGACAGACAGACAGAGACACAGAACAGAGACAGCCAGACAGACAGACAGACAGAGACACAGAACAGAGACAGCCAGCCAGACAGACAGACAGAGACACAGAACAGAGACAGCCAGACAGACAGACAGACAGAGACACAGAACAGAGACAGCCTGCCAGACAGACAGACAGACAGACAGACAGACAGACAGAGACAGAGACACAGAACAGATATAGCCAGACAGCCAGAGACACAGAACAGAGACAGCCAGACAGACAGACAGAGACACAGAACAGAGACAGCCAGCCAGCCAGACAGACAGAGACACAGAACAGAGAC
>NW_027468515.1:20000-21471 GCF_041734735.1 Babylonia areolata
CGTCAACGCCTGCTCCTGTCCATGCCAAACGGCGTTTTCCTCTCAACTTTGGCATGCTCGCTGAGGAAAAGGCAGGTAAAGGTTGTGGATAAAAGTCCGAAGAACCTCGCTACAATTGCCAAAATCTTTCCGCTGCCATTCAAAAATGGACTACTCCTCCACACCTCCTCCCGTCCATGCCAAACGGCGTTTTCTCTCAACTTTGGCATGCTCGGAGAGAAAAAAAGGCAGGTAAAGGTTGTGGATAAAAAAGTAAAAAATTGCCAAAATACTTTCTGGGCCCTCAAAAAAAGGCCTACTCCTCAACGCCTGCTCCCGTCCATGCCGAACCGCGTTTTCTATCAACTTTGGCATGCTCGGAGAGAGAAAAAAGGAAAAAAAGAAAAAAAAGGTCCAGTAAAGGTTGTGGATAAAAGTAACCGGCTTTGGAGAATTGCCTGAATCCTTCCGGCGCTGTGAAAAAAAAAGACCAAAAAAAAGACCTGGTCGTCAACGCCTGCTCCTGTCCATGCCAAACGGCGTTTTCCCTCTCAACTTTGGCATGCTCGCTGAGGAAAAGGCAGGTAAAGGTTGTGGATAAAAAGTAAACGCGCTGTGGAGAATTGCCCAAATCGTTCAGGCGCCGTGAAAAAAAGAAAGACGTAGTCGTCAACGTCTGGTCCCGTCAATGGCGAAGGGCGTTTTCTCTCAACTTTGGCATGCTCGCTGAGGAAAAGGCAGGTAAAGGTTGTGGATAAAAGTCCGAAGAACCTCGCTACAATTGCCAAAATCTTTCCGCTGCCATTCAAAAATGGACTACTCCTCCACACCTCCTCCCGTCCATGCCAAACGGCGTTTTCTCTCAACTTTGGCATGCTCGGAGAGAAAAAAAAGGCAGGTAAAGGTTGTGGATAAAAAAGTAAAAAATTGCCAAAATACTTTCTGGGCCCTCAAAAAAAGGCCTACTCCTCAACGCCTGCTCCCGTCCATGCCGAACCGCGTTTTCTATCAACTTTGGCATGCTCGGAGAGAGAAAAAAGGAAAAAAAGAAAAAAAGGCAGGTAAAGGTTGTGGATAAAACTCCAAAACCTCGCTACAATTGCCAAAATACTTTCTGGGCCCTCAAAAAAAGGCCTACTCCTCAACGTCTGGTCCCCAGGCACGTGCTGGGGGGCCTCAACTCAGGCTCTGCCCAATGTGGATCAAGGTCCACCTTCGCAGCGCCTTATGCGACACCCTGGTTGTGGGGGACGCGGCGTGGCGTGGCGGATCGCTCCGGTCGGCGCACAGCCGGCAACGGTCGACCCGTCCGCCTGGCTTTACTGCCCCCGCGCTTCTGTCTTTTGCACTGGCAAGCTAGCGACCGCTCGGCGTGCGAGGCCCGAGTCGGGGGACGGGAGTCTCGGGAGCCCACCAGCTCCCCGCAGGCTACCCGCCCGGCTGCCGAGCTTCCCGCCTGCGCGTCCAAGTGTGAACGCGCACGGCCGCCTCG
>NW_027468516.1:5000-7500 GCF_041734735.1 Babylonia areolata
TGCCCTAACTACCTAAATGGTCTTGTTCCTGGTCTTGTTTCAGACAATAACCCTTACCATAGACGCAGGTCATTGGAACGCACCGTACCAAGATTTCACACCGAACTCTATCGGAAATCATTCATACCATCTACTACTTATCTCTGGAATTCTCTACCTGATTATGTTAAAACCAGCAATTCCTTAAGCCAGCTTAAACATTACCTATGTGCTAACGATGCTGTAGTGCCTAGCTATTACTACTATGGTAAACGGAAGGAACAAATCATTCACTGTCGACTTCGTCTAGGGATTAGTGACTTAAGAGAAGATATGTTCAACAGACATTTAATAAACGACCCACTTTGTGCTTGTGGCACTGCAAGCGAAACTGCTGAACATTATTTATTATTTTGTCAAGACTTTCATATGGCTCGGGCAAACACAATCTTAAATTTATCTCCAAACTACATTCACGTTAAAATTCTGTTGCATGGAGATCCTGTTCTCCAAAATCATACAAATATATTCATATTTCAAACTGTCCACCAGTTTATCTCCGATTCAAATAGATTTTAGCTTAGAAAGTATTGTGAAGAAAGAATACAACATGATTCTATTCGTAAAATATATGTTGAATTTTTTGACTGACCAAATATTCAAGGTGAATGGATTGGCCAATGATCTGTTAGAATTTCTCCTCTCCCCTCTGTTCCCTCTCCTCCACCACCTTACCCTCCATTCTTCTAAATTTTCTTCTTCTTCTTCGTGTTTTTCTTCTATTAGGCCAATTACTTTGGTGATAACAAATTTAATCTCATGTTAATATTGATATTAGCATTATTTTACTATATTATGTACTGTTTGTTTATTTGTTTTATTTCATCATTACATTAATTACTGTTTATGCATGTTATTTCATACAAGTCATAATATGGTTCATCTGCCGTCATGATAAAATTGAAGTGCAACGTTGTGAGCACAGTATAAGCTTTAAGCTTGTTGATGCTCTTTTGTCATTCAATGCATTGTAATCATGTGTATTGTTGAATAATTAAAGTTTATTTAAACCATGATGTGAGATTTGTAATAGATTGTGGACTCTGTTTGTGTCTGTGTCTGTATGTCTCTGTGTCTGTGTGTCTGTGTCTGTGTGTCTATATCTGTGTGTCTGTGTGTCTATATCTGTGTGTCTGTATCTGTGTCTGTGTATGTGTGTCTGTATCTGTGTATCTGTGTGTCTGTGTCTGTGTGTCTGTATCTGTGTATCTGTGTCTGCGTCTGTGTGTCTGTGTCTGTATCTGTGTGTCTGTGTCTATGTGTGTGTGTTTGCGTCTGTGTTTGTGTGTCTGTATCTGTGTGTTTGTGTGTCTGTGTCTGTGTGTCTGTGTCTGTATCTGTGTGTCTGTGTCTATGTCTGTGTGTCTGCGTCTGTGTCTGTGTGTCTGTATCTGTGTGTTTGTGTGTCTGTGTCTGTGTGTCTGTATCTGTGTGTCTGTGTCTGCGTCTGTGTCTGTGTGTCTGTATCTGTGTGTCTGTGTCTGTGTCTGTGTGTCTGTGTCTGTATCTGTGTGTCTGTGTCTATGTCTGTGTCTGTGTGTTTGCGTCTGTGTCTGTGTGTCTGTATCTGTGTCTGTGTGTTTGTGTGTCTGTGTCTGTGTGTCTGTGTCTGTGTGTCTGCGTCTGTGTCTGTGTGTCTGTGTCTATGTCTGTGTCTGTGTGTTTGCGTCTGTGTCTGTGTGTCTGTATCTGTGTCTGTGTGTCTGTATCTGTGTGTCTGTGTGTCTGTGTCTGTGTGTCTGTGTCTGTGTGTCTGTATCTGTGTGTCTGTGTCTGCGTCTGTGTCTGTGTGTCTGTGTCTGTATCTGTGTGTCTGTGTCTATGTCTGTGTCTGTGTGTTTGCGTCTGTGTCTGTGTGTCTGTGTCTGTGTGTTTGTGTGTCTGTGTCTGTGTGTCTTTATCTGTGTATCTGTGTCTCCGTCTGTGTCTGTGTGTCTGTGTCTGTATCTGTGTGTCCATGTCTGTGTCTGTGTGTCTGTGTCTGTATCTGTGTGTCTGTGTCTGTGTCTGTGTGTCTGTATCTGTGTCTGTGTGTCTGTATCTGTGTCTGTGTGTCTGTGTCTGTGTGTCTGTATCTGTGTGTCTGTGTCTATGTCTGTGTCTGTGTGTCTGTATCTGTATCTGTGTGTCTGTATCTGTGTGTCTGTATCTGTGTCTGTGTGTCTGTATCTGTGTCTGTGTGTCTGTGTCTGTGTCTGTGTGTCTGTGTCTGTGTGTCTGTATCTGTGTCTGTGTGTCTGTATCTGTATCTGTGTGTCTGTATCTGTGTCTGTGTGTCTGTGTCTGTGTGTCTGTATCTGTGTCTGTGTGTCTGTATCTGTGTCTGTGTGTCTGTGTCTGTGTGTCTGTGTGTCTGTGTCTGTGTCTGTGTGTCTGTATCTGTGTCTGTATCTGTGTATCTGTGTGTCTGTGTCTGTGTGTCTGTGTGTCTGTATCTGTGTGTCTGTATCTGTGTGTCTGT
>NW_027468516.1:10000-15000 GCF_041734735.1 Babylonia areolata
GACGACGATGATGATAATGATGATGATGATGGTGGTGGTGGTGACGACGACGATGATGATAATGATGATGATGATGGTGGTGGTGATGATGATGATGACGACGACGACGATGATGATGATGATGATGATAATGATGAGGATGATGATAATGATTATGGTTACGATGATGATGGTGGTGACGACGACGACGATGATAATGATGATGAAGATGATTGTGGTGGTGATGATGATGATGATGATGATGGTGACGATGGTGATGGTGACGACGACGATGATGATGATGATGGTGGTGGTGATGATGATGATGATGATGATGATTATGGTTACGATGATGATTATGGTTACGATGATGATGGTGGTGACGACGACGACGACGACGATGATGATGATGATGATGATGATGATGATGTTGGTGGTGGTGGTGGTGATGATGATGATGATGATGATGATGATGGTGACGATGGTGGTGGTGACGACGACGATGATGATGGTGGTGGTGGTGGTGATGATGATGATGATGATGGTGACGATGGTGGTGGTGACGATGATGATGATGATGATGATACTGCTGATGATGATGCTACTGATGCTGCTGACGATGATGTCACTGCGTTTACCGACGAAGTTATGCTTTTTTTGGTTTTTGTTTTCGTTTTGTTATTGGCACTGTTGAAGAGCAACCACCATTGCAATCGCCATTGCTGTTATCATTATCAAATCGTGTCCATCCAAAATTTTAGAGTAAGCAAAAAATATAAATAAAGAAACAACTTAACTGACCTGTAGGCTCTGTCTTATGTCAATGAGGTGACAGTCCTTTACTGACATCCTGACTTGTAAGCTCTGTCTGATCTCAGTGAGGTGACAGCCCTTCACTTGACATCCTGACCTGTAAGCTCTTGTCTGATCTCAGTGAGGTGACAGCCCTTCACTGACATCCTGACCTGTAAGCTGTGTCTGATCTCAGTGAGGTGACAGCCCTTCACTGACATCCTGACCTGTAAGCTCTGTCTGATCTCAGTGAGGTGACAGCCCTTCACTGACATCCTGACCTGTAAGCTGTGTCTGATCTCAGTGAGGTGACAGCCCTTTACTGACATCCTGACCTGTAAGCTGTGTGTCATTGCAGTGAGGTGACAGCCCTTCACTGACATCCTGACCTGTAAGCTGTGTGTCATTGCAGTGAGGTGACAGCCCTTCACTGACATCCTGACCTGTAAGCTGTGTCTTGTCTCAGTGTGGTGACAGCCCTTCACTGACATCCTGACCTGTAAGGTGTGTCTGATCTCAGTGAGGTGACAGCCCTTCACTGACATCCTGATCTGTAAGTTCTCTCAGTGAGGTGACAGCCCTTCACTGACATCCTGACCTGTAAGCTGTGTCTGATCTCAGTGAGGTGACAGCCCTTCACTGACATCCTGACCTGTGAGCTCTGTCTTATCTCAGTGAGGTGACAGCCCTTCACTGACATCCTGACCTGTAAGCTATGTCTGATCTCAGTGAGGTGACAGCCCTTCACTGACATCCTGACCTGTAAGCTCTGTCTGATCTCAGTGAGGTGACAGCCCTTCACTGACATCCTGACCTGTAAGCTGTGTCTGATCTCAAAGAGGTGACAGCCCTTCACTGACATCCTGACCTGTAAGCTGTGTCTTCTCTCAGTGAGGTGACAGCCCTTCACTGACATCCTGACCTGTAAGGTGTGTCTGATCTCAAAGAGGTGACAGCCCTTCACTGACATCCTGACCTGTAAGCTCTGTCTGATCTCAGTCAGGTGACAGCCCTTCACTGACATCCTGACCTGTAAGGTGTGTCTGATCTCAAAGAGGTGACAGCCCTTCACTGACATCCTGACCTGTAAGCTCTGTCTGATCTCAAAGAAGTGACAGCCCTTCACTGACATCCTGACCTGTAAGCTATGTCTTATCTCAGTGAGGTGACAGCCCTTCACTGACATCCTGACCTGTAAGCTCTGTCTGATCTCAAAGAGGTGACAGCCCTTCACTGACATCCTGACCTGTAAGCTGTGTCTGATCTCAGTGAGGTGACAGCCCTTCACTGACATCCTGACCTGTGAGCTCTGTCTGATCTCAGTGAGGTGACAGCCCTTCACTGACATCCTGACCTGTGAGCTCTGTCTGATCTCAGTGAGGTGACAGCCCTTCACTGACATCCTGACCTGTGAGCTCTGTCTGATCTCAGTGAGGTGACAGCCCTTCACTGACATCCTGACCTGTGAGCTCTGTCTGATCTCAGTGAGGTGACAGCCCTTCACTGACATCCTGACCTGTAAGCTGTGTCTGATCTCAGTGAGGTGACATCCCTTCACTGACATCCTGACCTGTAAGCTGTGTCTTATCTCAGTGAGGTGACATCCCTTCACTGACATCCTGACCTGTAAGCTGTGTCTGATCTCAGTGAGGTGACAGCCCTTCACTGACATCCTGACCTGTAAGCTCTGTCTGATCTCAAAGAGGTGACAGCCCTTCACTGACATCCTGACCTGTAAGGTGTGTCTGATCTCAGTGAGGTGACAGCCCTTCACTGACATCCTGACCTGTAAGCTGTGTCTGATCTCAGTGAGGTGACAGCCCTTCACTGACATCCTGACCTGTGAGCTCTGTCTTATCTCAGTGAGGTGACAGCCCTTCACTCGTGAGCTGAAGTTAGCGGCTGACAAATAACCAATGCCACAAACCCCCCCACTCCCTATCTCTATTCTCTTCATTCCAGAGCCAACTGAAGACCGAAAACGAACCAAACAACCACAAATGATGAATTCCACGAACAATCTCTCCTCGTACAACGCCCAAAGCTTACAGATAGACTCGTCGTCTTCGTCATTGTTATCATCTGATAACAACACCATCAGCAACCTGACCACGACGTTGGCTACGGTCCTTGGAGAGACCCTGGCAGCTGAGGGCCTCAGTCCTGCTGACAATGCGGAAACTCTGCGAGTGGTACGCTACGTAGTGCAAAAAGTAAGTTATAAAAAAGCAAAACAAAAAACCCCGATGTGCTTTTGTGCTCGTTTTCGGTTATTAGATATGAAGGTCGCATTAAAAAGATGTGCGTTTTGTCACTGTGCGACTGAACCTTGTGAGTCGCGGTCCACGAACAAAGAAGAAGAAGAAGATGATGATGATGGTGGAGAAGAAGAAGAAGAAGATGATGATGATGATGGAGAAGAAGAAGATGATGATGATGATGGAGAAGAAGATGATGATGATGACGACGACGACGAAGAAGAAGAAGAAAATGATGATGATCATGATCATGATCATGTTCATGAAGAATAAGAAGTGGTAGTAGTTGTAGTTTTTGGTTGTTAAATTGTGAGGACTGAGTATAAAAAAAAAAAAGAAATAAAAAAGTGTGTGTGTGTTGGGGGGGGGGGGGGGGGTGCTTTCGGTTATAAGATATGAGGAATGAGTACAAAAAAATCTTTGGACTTCTTTTCGGTTATCAGATATGAGGGCTAGGTCAAAAAATGGCAGCTTTCTGTTTGTATCGCTTTTTAGACATAAAGATTGGGTAAAAAGATATTTGCTTTATGTATTTGTTTTCGATTTTATAAATCTTTGGGAATATTCCAACAAACATGAACAGTTCTGACACTTGGGTCTCCACTCACTCCCTCGATGACGATGCCGACGACGATCATGACGACGGCGACAGGCGCAATAACTAGGTGGTTAAAGCGTTGGACTTGCAATCTGAGGGTCCCGGGTTCGAATCTCGGTAACGGTGCCTGGTGGGTAAAGGGTGGAGATTTTTCTGATCTCCCAGGTCAACATATGTGTAGACCTGCTTGTGCCTGAACTGTGTAAACACAAACAGATCGAATACGCACGTTAAAGATCCTGTGATCCATGTCAGCGCTTGATGGGTTATGGAAACACGAACATACCCAGCATGCACATCCCCGAAAGCGGAGTGTGGCTGCTTACATGGCGGGGGTAAAAACGGTCACACACGTAAAAGCCCACTTGTATACATACGAGTAGAACGTAGGAGTTGCAGCCCACGAACGAAGAAGAAGGAGAAGAAGACAATGATGACAGTGGTGATGACAGCGACGACGGCAAAGGCAATGATGATAGTCATGATCATGTTGACGATGACGACAATGATGACGGTGGCGATGACGGCATCAACGACGATGTGCAGGTGTGTGTGCCGGTGGTTGTTGGTCTGGGGTTGCTAGGCAACAGCCTGAACATGGTGGTTCTAACGCGACGCTCCATGAACACCTCCACCTCCTGCTACCTGGCGGCGCTGGCCGCCTTTGACATGGTCTACCTGCTGTGCTCCCTCACCCTGTCCTTCAAACATTACAGCTACCTGCACAGGTGAGACACACGTGATGGTGATGATGATGATGGTGAACTAACTGGACAGGTGAGACACAGGTGATGATGATAATGGTGAACTACCTGCACAGATGAGACACAGGTGATGATGGTGATGGTGGTGGTGGTGATGGTGGTGGTGGTGATGATGGTGATGATGATGATGATGGTGATGGTGGTGATGATGATGATGATCATGATGATGATGGTGGTGGTGGTGATGATGATGATGGTGATGGTGGTGATGGTGATGATGATGATGGTGGTGGTGGTGATGATGATGATGGTGATGGTGATGGTGGTGATGATGATGATGATAGTGGTGGTGATGATGATGATGACGACGATGATGATGATTACTACTACGGCGACGACGACAATCATAACCCTATACCTTCAAACACTACCGTAACCTGCTGCGCAGGGGAGAGAGAAAGAGAGACAGACAGACAGATGGAGAGAGAGAGACAGAGACAGAGGGAGAGATAGACAGAGACAGAGAGAGATATACGGACAGAGAGACAGACAGACAGACAGAGGGAGAGATAGAGACAGAGAGACAGAGAAAGATATACAGACAGACAGAGAGACAGAGACAGACAGACAGACAAACAGAGACCCAGGTAGTCAGTCTTTCAGATCCTG
>NW_027468516.1:20000-21158 GCF_041734735.1 Babylonia areolata
GAACAAAACAAAAGATAATAATGACTGCTGTTGTTGTTGTGTCGAATATCAGATCAAAGTGCCATGTTTAGAGAATACAAAAAATATAAATATAACAGTAAATGCAGTTTGCATATAATTAGGCTTCATTTTTTAATTTTTTTTGTGCCCATCCCAGAGGTGCTATATTGTTTTAAACAAGATGAATGGAAAGAACTGAATTTTTCCTATTTTTGTGCCTAATTTGGTGTCAACTGACAAAGTATTTGCAGAGAAAATGTCAATATTAAAGTTTACCACGGACACACACACACACACACACACACACACACACAGACAACCGAACACCGGGTTAAAACATAGACTCACTTTGTTTACACAAGTGAGTCAATAAAAGGAAGAGAAAACCAAAACCCAGAACAGTCTGTCAGTTCACTGACATCATGGTGTATTCACTGACATCATGGTGTATTCACTGACATCATGGTGTATTCACTGACAGTGGGAACATCGATCGCTGCAGACCAAGACAACAACCTCAGTTATCATGAGTCCCGATACACACAGTATCAGTATCAGTTTCAGTTTCAGTAGCTCAAGGAGGCGTCACTGCGTTCGGTCAAATCCATATACTCTACACCACATCTGCCAAGCAGATGCCTGACAATCAGCGTAACCCAACGCGTTTAGGCCTTGAGAAAAAATAAATAAATTAAAAAATAAATAAAAATAAAAATAAATAATAATAATAAAATCAAATCAAATAAAATAGATAAAGTAAAAAATAAAAATGAAAATAAATAGATAAATAAATAAATAATTAAATAATAATAATAATAATAATAATAATTACACAACACTGATCAACAGACTTTCAGAGGTGGGTTTTTTTGGTTTTATTTTTTTAAATCTTTTTTATGTTCCTTTTCCTCCCCCCCCCCCCCCCCCCCCCCCCCCCCCCCCCCCCCCCCCTTTTTTTTTTCAATCCCCAATGTTGTATTCATGATGACTGATGTGATGTCGGAGGAAGGTGGCAGAATGGTTAAGACGCTCAGCTGCCAATACAGAGAGTCCGTGAGGGTGTGGGTTCGAATCCCGCTCTCGCCCTTTCTCCCAAGTTTGACTGGAAAATCAAACTGAGCGTCTAGTCTTTCGGATGAGACGATAAACCGAGGTCCC
>NW_027468517.1:0-5000 GCF_041734735.1 Babylonia areolata
CGTGAAGGATCGGCGAACTATTTAGTAGGCTAGAGTCTCGTTCGTTATCGGAATTAACCAGACAAATCGCTCCACCAACTAAGAACGGCCATGCACCACCACCCACTGAATCAAGAAAGAGCTATCAATCTGTCAATCCTTACAGTGTCCGGACCGGGTGAGTTTTCCCGTGTTGAGTCAAATTAAGCCGCAGGCTCCACTCCTGGTGGTGCCCTTCCGTCAATTCCTTTAAGTTTCAGCTTTGCAACCATACTTCCCCCGGAACCCGAAAACTTTGGTTTCCCGGAAGCTGCCCGCAGAGTCGATGAAGCAACACCAGCGAATCGCTAGTTGGCATCGTTTATGGTCAGAACTACGACGGTATCTGATCGTCTTCGAACCTCTGACTTTCGTTCTTGACTAATGAAAACATGCTTGGCAAATGCTTTCGCAGTTGTTCGTCTTGCGATGATCCAAGAATTTCACCTCTAACACCGCAATACGGATGCCCCCGTCTGTCCCTCTTAATCATTACCTCGTGTTCCGAAAACCAGCAAAATAGAACCGAGGTCCTATTCCATTATTCCATGCACCATTATTCAGGCAACGTGCCTGCTTTGAACACTCTAATTTCTTCAAAGTAAACGTTCCGGCCACCCAAAACGCTCAATGAAGAGCACCATGGGCTGAACAACCGGGAAGCGTAGGATGGGAAACAAAACACACAGTGACCGCCGCGAGGCGGACCGTGCGCCCATGCCTGAGATCCAACTACGAGCTTTTTAATCGCAACAACTTTAGTATACGCTATTGGAGCTGGAATTACCGCGGCTGCTGGCACCAGACTTGCCCTCCAATAGATCCTCGTTAAAGGGTTTAAAGTGTACTCATTCCAATTACGGAGCCTCAAAAGAGTTCCGTATTGTTATTTTTCGTCACTACCTCCCCGTGCCAGGAGTGGGTAAGTTGCGCGCCTGCTGCCTTCCTTGGATGTGGTAGCCGTTTCTCATGCTCCCTCTCCGGAATCGAACCCTGATTCCCCGCTACCCGTTGCTAACATGGTAGGCAGATCACGTACCATCGTCATTTGATAGGGCAGACATTTGAAAGATGCGTCGCCGGCTCGAGGCCATGCGATCGGCACAAAGTTATCCAGAGTCACCAAAGGACGGGCAGAACCCGACTGGCTTTGAACTAATAAAAGCGCTCTTTCCCCGAGGGGTCGGAGCTGGTCGGCATGTATTAGCTCTAGAATTACCACAGTTATCCAAGTAAATTTGGATCATCTAAGGAACCTCGACTGATTTAATGAGCCATTCGCGGTTTCACCGTACGAGGGTGTGAACTTAGACATGCATGGCTTAATCTTTGAGACAAGCATATGACTACTGGCAGGATCAACCAGAATGCAACCCGTATTCTGCGTGCCCCCGGGAGACGGTTGCAGCGCCAGTTGGGACCGCTGCTCACAGAAACGAGGGCTGAGCTCTTTCCGTGGGCGGTCCGCGGCAGCACTATCAACTGAAACCACCGGACAACAGATTCAGGGCCTGAGAGTGCAACGAATCCATCGGTCTCGGCGGGAGGCGCGCCAAGAAGAAGAAGGAGGAGGAGGAGACCAGACCGGACCGGACCGGACCCCACCCTTTCTTCCTCCTCGACACCGTCTCCCGCCCGTTTCCACGTGCCGGACGACGCCCGGTTAGAGACGGGCGCGCCCTTGACGAGATGAAGCAGGCGTTACGCTTTGGGACGCCGAAGGGGCTGGGGAGCACCAACGACCGTCAGTGAGGGAGGAGAGAAAACGCTTCTCTCGACCCGTCGTCAGCGAACGCACCGAACCTTCTACGGACCGTGAGACGCCGGCCGACAAGCCGAGCCCCGGCAAAGGAAGCCCGGCGAGGCGGCCGTGCGCGTTCACACTTGGACGCGCAGGCGGGAAGCTCGGCAGCCGGGCGGGTAGCCTGCGGGGAGCTGGTGGGCTCCCGAGACTCCCGTCCCCCGACTCGGGCCTCGCACGCCGAGCGGTCGCTAGCTTGCCAGTGCAAAAGACAGAAGCGCGGGGGCAGTAAAGCCAGGCGGACGGGTCGACCGTTGCCGGCTGTGCGCCGACCGGAGCGATCCGCCACGCCACGCCGCGTCCCCCACAACCAGGGTGTCGCATAA
This sequence comes from Babylonia areolata, assembly GCF_041734735.1. NCBI lineage: Eukaryota > Metazoa > Mollusca > Gastropoda > Neogastropoda > Buccinidae > Babylonia > Babylonia areolata. Next base: position 2,146 of record NW_027468517.1, read on the forward strand.
GGCGCTGCGAAGGTGGACCTTGATCCACATTGGGCAGAGCCTGAGTTGAGGCCCCCCAGCACGTGCCTGGGGACCAGGCGTTGAGGAGTAGGCCTTTTTTTGAGGGCCCAGAAAGTATTTTGGCAATTGTAGCGAGGTTTTGGAGTTTTATCCACAACCTTTACCTGCCTTTTTTTCTCTCCGAGCATGCCAAAGTTGAGAGAAAACGCCGTTTGGCATGGACGGGAGGAGGTGTGGAGGAGTAGTCCATTTTTGAATGGCAGCGGAAAGATTTTGGCAATTGTAGCGAGGTTCTTCGGACTTTTATCCACAACCTTTACCTGCCTTTTCCTCAGCGAGCATGCCAAAGTTGAGAGAAAACGCCCTTCGCCATTGACGGGACCAGACGTTGACGACTACGTCTTTCTTTTTTTCACGGCGCCTGAACGATTTGGGCAATTCTCCACAGCGCGTTTACTTTTTATCCACAACCTTTACCTGCCTTTTCCTCAGCGAGCATGCCAAAGTTGAGAGGAAAACGCCGTTTGGCATGGACAGGAGCAGGCGTTGACGACCAGGTCTTTTTTTTGGTCTTTTTTTTTCACAGCGCCGGAAGGATTCAGGCAATTCTCCAAAGCCGGTTACTTTTATCCACAACCTTTACTGGACCTTTTTTTTCTTTTTTTCCTTTTTTCTCTCTCCGAGCATGCCAAAGTTGATAGAAAACGCGGTTCGGCATGGACGGGAGCAGGCGTTGAGGAGTAGGCCTTTTTTTGAGGGCCCAGAAAGTATTTTGGCAATTTTTTACTTTTTTATCCACAACCTTTACCTGCCTTTTTTTCTCTCCGAGCATGCCAAAGTTGAGAGAAAACGCCGTTTGGCATGGACGGGAGGAGGTGTGGAGGAGTAGTCCATTTTTGAATGGCAGCGGAAAGATTTTGGCAATTGTAGCGAGGTTCTTCGGACTTTTATCCACAACCTTTACCTGCCTTTTCCTCAGCGAGCATGCCAAAGTTGAGAGAAAACGCCCTTCGCCATTGACGGGACCAGACGTTGACGACTACGTCTTTCTTTTTTTCACGGCGCCTGAACGATTTGGGCAATTCTCCACAGCGCGTTTACTTTTTATCCACAACCTTTACCTGCCTTTTCCTCAGCGAGCATGCCAAAGTTGAGAGGAAAACGCCGTTTGGCATGGACAGGAGCAGGCGTTGACGACCAGGTCTTTTTTTTGGTCTTTTTTTTTCACAGCGCCGGAAGGATTCAGGCAATTCTCCAAAGCCGGTTACTTTTATCCACAACCTTTACTGGACCTTTTTTTTCTTTTTTTCCTTTTTTCTCTCTCCGAGCATGCCAAAGTTGATAGAAAACGCGGTTCGGCATGGACGGGAGCAGGCGTTGAGGAGTAGGCCTTTTTTTGAGGGCCCAGAAAGTATTTTGGCAATTTTTTTTTTTTATCCACAACCTTTACCTGCCTTTTTTTCTCTCCGAGCATGCCAAAGTTGAGAGAAAACGCCGTTTGGCATGGACGGGAGGAGGTGTGGAGGAGTAGTCCATTTTTGAATGGCAGCGGAAAGATTTTGGCAATTGTAGCGAGGTTCTTCGGACTTTTATCCACAACCTTTACCTGCCTTTTCCTCAGCGAGCATGCCAAAGTTGAGAGAAAACGCCCTTCGCCATTGACGGGACCAGACGTTGACGACTACGTCTTTCTTTTTTTCACGGCGCCTGAACGATTTGGGCAATTCTCCACAGCGCGTTTACTTTTTATCCACAACCTTTACCTGCCTTTTCCTCAGCGAGCATGCCAAAGTTGAGAGGAAAACGCCGTTTGGCATGGACAGGAGCAGGCGTTGACGACCAGGTCTTTTTTTTGGTCTTTTTTTTTCACAGCGCCGGAAGGATTCAGGCAATTCTCCAAAGCCGGTTACTTTTATCCACAACCTTTACTGGACCTTTTTTTTCTTTTTTTCCTTTTTTCTCTCTCCGAGCATGCCAAAGTTGATAGAAAACGCGGTTCGGCATGGACGGGAGCAGGCGTTGAGGAGTAGGCCTTTTTTTGAGGGCCCAGAAAGTATTTTGGCAATTTTTTACTTTTTTATCCACAACCTTTACCTGCCTTTTTTTCTCTCCGAGCATGCCAAAGTTGAGAGAAAACGCCGTTTGGCATGGACGGGAGGAGGTGTGGAGGAGTAGTCCATTTTTGAATGGCAGCGGAAAGATTTTGGCAATTGTAGCGAGGTTCTTCGGACTTTTATCCACAACCTTTACCTGCCTTTTCCTCAGCGAGCATGCCAAAGTTGAGAGAAAACGCCCTTCGCCATTGACGGGACCAGACGTTGACGACTACGTCTTTCTTTTTTTCACGGCGCCTGAACGATTTGGGCAATTCTCCACAGCGCGTTTACTTTTTATCCACAACCTTTACCTGCCTTTTCCTCAGCGAGCATGCCAAAGTTGAGAGGAAAACGCCGTTTGGCATGGACAGGAGCAGGCGTTGACGACCAGGTCTTTTTTTTGGTCTTTTTTTTTCACAGCGCCGGAAGGATTCAGGCAATTCTCCAAAGCCGGTTACTTTTATCCACAACCTTTACTGGACCTTTTTTTTCTTTTTTTCCTTTTTTCTCTCTCCGAGCATGCCAAAGTTGATAGAAAACGCGGTTCGGCATGGACGGGAGCAGGCGTTGAGGAGTAGGCCTTTTTTTGAGGGCCCAGAAAGTATTTTGGCAATTTTTTACTTTTTTATCCACAACCTTTACCTGCCTTTTTTTCTCTCCGAGCATGCCAAAGTTGAGAGAAAACGCCGTTTGGCATGGACGGGAGGAGGTGTGGAGGAGTAGTCCATTTTTGAATGGCAGCGGAAAGATTTTGGCAAT
>NW_027468517.1:15000-17500 GCF_041734735.1 Babylonia areolata
CCATTTTTGAATGGCAGCGGAAAGATTTTGGCAATTGTAGCGAGGTTCTTCGGACTTTTATCCACAACCTTTACCTGCCTTTTCCTCAGCGAGCATGCCAAAGTTGAGAGAAAACGCCCTTCGCCATTGACGGGACCAGACGTTGACGACTACGTCTTTCTTTTTTTCACGGCGCCTGAACGATTTGGGCAATTCTCCACAGCGCGTTTACTTTTTATCCACAACCTTTACCTGCCTTTTCCTCAGCGAGCATGCCAAAGTTGAGAGGAAAACGCCGTTTGGCATGGACAGGAGCAGGCGTTGACGACCAGGTCTTTTTTTTGGTCTTTTTTTTTCACAGCGCCGGAAGGATTCAGGCAATTCTCCAAAGCCGGTTACTTTTATCCACAACCTTTACTGGACCTTTTTTTTCTTTTTTTCCTTTTTTCTCTCTCCGAGCATGCCAAAGTTGATAGAAAACGCGGTTCGGCATGGACGGGAGCAGGCGTTGAGGAGTAGGCCTTTTTTTGAGGGCCCAGAAAGTATTTTGGCAATTTTTTATTTTTTTATCCACAACCTTTACCTGCCTTTTTTTCTCTCCGAGCATGCCAAAGTTGAGAGAAAACGCCGTTTGGCATGGACGGGAGGAGGTGTGGAGGAGTAGTCCATTTTTGAATGGCAGCGGAAAGATTTTGGCAATTGTAGCGAGGTTCTTCGGACTTTTATCCACAACCTTTACCTGCCTTTTCCTCAGCGAGCATGCCAAAGTTGAGAGAAAACGCCCTTCGCCATTGACGGGACCAGACGTTGACGACTACGTCTTTCTTTTTTTCACGGCGCCTGAACGATTTGGGCAATTCTCCACAGCGCGTTTACTTTTTATCCACAACCTTTACCTGCCTTTTCCTCAGCGAGCATGCCAAAGTTGAGAGGAAAACGCCGTTTGGCATGGACAGGAGCAGGCGTTGACGACCAGGTCTTTTTTTTGGTCTTTTTTTTTCACAGCGCCGGAAGGATTCAGGCAATTCTCCAAAGCCGGTTACTTTTATCCACAACCTTTACTGGACCTTTTTTTTCTTTTTTTCCTTTTTTCTCTCTCCGAGCATGCCAAAGTTGATAGAAAACGCGGTTCGGCATGGACGGGAGCAGGCGTTGAGGAGTAGGCCTTTTTTTGAGGGCCCAGAAAGTATTTTGGCAATTTTTTACTTTTTTATCCACAACCTTTACCTGCCTTTTTTTCTCTCCGAGCATGCCAAAGTTGAGAGAAAACGCCGTTTGGCATGGACGGGAGGAGGTGTGGAGGAGTAGTCCATTTTTGAATGGCAGCGGAAAGATTTTGGCAATTGTAGCGAGGTTCTTCGGACTTTTATCCACAACCTTTACCTGCCTTTTCCTCAGCGAGCATGCCAAAGTTGAGAGAAAACGCCCTTCGCCATTGACGGGACCAGACGTTGACGACTACGTCTTTCTTTTTTTCACGGCGCCTGAACGATTTGGGCAATTCTCCACAGCGCGTTTACTTTTTATCCACAACCTTTACCTGCCTTTTCCTCAGCGAGCATGCCAAAGTTGAGAGGAAAACGCCGTTTGGCATGGACAGGAGCAGGCGTTGACGACCAGGTCTTTTTTTTGGTCTTTTTTTTTCACAGCGCCGGAAGGATTCAGGCAATTCTCCAAAGCCGGTTACTTTTATCCACAACCTTTACTGGACCTTTTTTTTCTTTTTTTCCTTTTTTCTCTCTCCGAGCATGCCAAAGTTGATAGAAAACGCGGTTCGGCATGGACGGGAGCAGGCGTTGAGGAGTAGGCCTTTTTTTGAGGGCCCAGAAAGTATTTTGGCAATTTTTTACTTTTTTATCCACAACCTTTACCTGCCTTTTTTTCTCTCCGAGCATGCCAAAGTTGAGAGAAAACGCCGTTTGGCATGGACGGGAGGAGGTGTGGAGGAGTAGTCCATTTTTGAATGGCAGCGGAAAGATTTTGGCAATTGTAGCGAGGTTCTTCGGACTTTTATCCACAACCTTTACCTGCCTTTTCCTCAGCGAGCATGCCAAAGTTGAGAGAAAACGCCCTTCGCCATTGACGGGACCAGACGTTGACGACTACGTCTTTCTTTTTTTCACGGCGCCTGAACGATTTGGGCAATTCTCCACAGCGCGTTTACTTTTTATCCACAACCTTTACCTGCCTTTTCCTCAGCGAGCATGCCAAAGTTGAGAGGAAAACGCCGTTTGGCATGGACAGGAGCAGGCGTTGACGACCAGGTCTTTTTTTTGGTCTTTTTTTTTCACAGCGCCGGAAGGATTCAGGCAATTCTCCAAAGCCGGTTACTTTTATCCACAACCTTTACTGGACCTTTTTTTTCTTTTTTTCCTTTTTTCTCTCTCCGAGCATGCCAAAGTTGATAGAAAACGCGGTTCGGCATGGACGGGAGCAGGCGTTGAGGAGTAGGCCTTTTTTTGAGGGCCCAGAAAGTATTTTGGCAATTTTTTACTTTTTTATCCACAACCTTTACCTGCCT
>NW_027468518.1:0-20908 GCF_041734735.1 Babylonia areolata
GAATTGTTAGTGAATGACAGAGGGGGCCTATAAGCGGTGCAGCACCGGCTGGGAGCGCGCGCAGACTGACCGTTGCAGTTGTGTAATACTTGGCGGACCCACCACGAGAGAAGTGTGTGTGGGCAGTATTTGAAATTGTGTATAGGGCCGAAACGGCGGTCAAGTGTTAAAACCACTGTGGCCAGTATGTATGTATGTGAAAGACAGCCTACAAGCGTCAAAGCAAAGATAAGTGATTTTTTCTGTGAAGTTGATTAATAATTTGTTATCGCGTTATTGTTTAATGCTTGAATTATTAGTAAATTAGTGAGAGGGATCAAAACTTGTCATCCCATCGTTGTTTAGGTGTTGAATTGTTAGTGAATGACAGAGGGGGCCTATAAGCGGTGCAGCACCGCTGGGAGCGCGCGCAGACTGACCGTTGCAGTTGTGTAATACTTGGCGGACCCACCACGAGAGAAGTGTGTGTGGGCAGTATTTGAAATTGTGTATAGGGCCGAAACGGCGGTCAAGTGTTAAAACCACTGTGGCCAGTATGTATGTATGTGAAAGACAGCCTACAAGCGTCAAAGCAAAGATAAGTGATTTTTCTGTGAAGTTGATTAATAATTTGTTATCGCGTTATTGTTTAATGCTTGAATTATTAGTAAATTAGTGAGAGGGATCAAAACTTGTCATCCCATCGTTGTTTAGGTGTTGAATTGTTAGTGAATGACAGAGGGGGGCCTATAAGCGGTGCAGCACCGGCTGGGAGCGCGCGCAGACTGACCGTTGCAGTTGTGTAATACTTGGCGGACCCACCACGAGAGAAGTGTGTGTGGGCAGTATTTGAAATTGTGTATAGGGCCGAAACGGCGGTCAAGTGTTAAAACCACTGTGGCCAGTATGTATGTATGTGAAAGACAGCCTACAAGCGTCAAAGCAAAGATAAGTGATTTTTTCTGTGAAGTTGATTAATAATTTGTTATCGCGTTATTGTTTAATGCTTGAATTATTAGTAAATTAGTGAGAGGGATCAAAACTTGTCATCCCATCGTTGTTTAGGTGTTGAATTGTTAGTGAATGACAGAGGGGGCCTATAAGCGGTGCAGCACCGGCTGGGAGCGCGCGCAGACTGACCGTTGCAGTTGTGTAATACTTGGCGGACCCACCACGAGAGAAGTGTGTGTGGGCAGTATTTGAAATTGTGTATAGGGCCGAAACGGCGGTCAAGTGTTAAAACCACTGTGGCCAGTATGTATGTATGTGAAAGACAGCCTACAAGCGTCAAAGCAAAGATAAGTGATTTTTTCTGTGAAGTTGATTAATAATTTGTTATCGCGTTATTGTTTAATGCTTGAATTATTAGTAAATTAGTGAGAGGGATCAAAACTTGTCATCCCATCGTTGTTTAGGGTGTTGAATTGTTAGTGAATGACAGAGGGGGCCTATAAGCGGTGCAGCACCGGCTGGGAGCGCGCGCAGACTGACCGTTGCAGTTGTGTAATACTTGGCGGACCCACCACGAGAGAAGTGTGTGTGGGCAGTATTTGAAATTGTGTATAGGGCCGAAACGGCGGTCAAGTGTTAAAACCACTGTGGCCAGTATGTATGTATGTGAAAGACAGCCTACAAGCGTCAAAGCAAAGATAAGTGATTTTTTCTGTGAAGTTGATTAATAATTTGTTATCGCGTTATTGTTTAATGCTTGAATTATTAGTAAATTAGTGAGAGGGATCAAAACTTGTCATCCCATCGTTGTTTAGGTGTTGAATTGTTAGTGAATGACAGAGGGGGCCTATAAGCGGTGCAGCACCGGCTGGGAGCGCGCGCAGACTGACCGTTGCAGTTGTGTAATACTTGGCGGACCCACCACGAGAGAAGTGTGTGTGGGCAGTATTTGAAATTGTGTATAGGGCCGAAACGGCGGTCAAGTGTTAAACCACTGTGGCCAGTATGTATGTATGTGAAAGACAGCCTACAAGCGTCAAAGCAAAGATAAGTGATTTTTTCTGTGAAGTTGATTAATAATTTGTTATCGCGTTATTGTTTAATGCTTGAATTATTAGTAAATTAGTGAGAGGGATCAAAACTTGTCATCCCATCGTTGTTTAGGTGTTGAATTGTTAGTGAATGACAGAGGGGGCCTATAAGCGGTGCAGCACCGGCTGGGAGCGCGCGCAGACTGACCGTTGCAGTTGTGTAATACTTGGCGGACCCACCACGAGAGAAGTGTGTGTGGGCAGTATTTGAAATTGTGTATAGGGCCGAAACGGCGGTCAAGTGTTAAAACCACTGTGGCCAGTATGTATGTATGTGAAAGACAGCCTACAAGCGTCAAAGCAAAGATAAGTGATTTTTTTCTGTGAAGTTGATTAATAATTTGTTATCGCGTTATTGTTTAATGCTTGAATTATTAGTAAATTAGTGAGAGGGATCAAAACTTGTCATCCCATCGTTGTTTAGGTGTTGAATTGTTAGTGAATGACAGAGGGGGCCTATAAGCGGTGCAGCACCGGCTGGGAGCGCGCGCAGACTGACCGTTGCAGTTGTGTAATACTTGGCGGACCCACCACGAGAGAAGTGTGTGTGGGCAGTATTTGAAATTGTGTATAGGGCCGAAACGGCGGTCAAGTGTTAAAACCACTGTGGCCAGTATGTATGTATGTGAAAGACAGCCTACAAGCGTCAAAGCAAAGATAAGTGATTTTTTCTGTGAAGTTGATTAATAATTTGTTATCGCGTTATTGTTTAATGCTTGAATTATTAGTAAATTAGTGAGAGGGATCAAAACTTGTCATCCCATCGTTGTTTAGGTGTTGAATTGTTAGTGAATGACAGAGGGGGCCTATAAGCGGTGCAGCACCGGCTGGGAGCGCGCGCAGACTGACCGTTGCAGTTGTGTAATACTTGGCGGACCCACCACGAGAGAAGTGTGTGTGGGCAGTATTTGAAATTGTGTATAGGGCCGAAACGGCGGTCAAGTGTTAAAACCACTGTGGCCAGTATGTATGTATGTGAAAGACAGCCTACAAGCGTCAAAGCAAAGATAAGTGATTTTTTCTGTGAAGTTGATTAATAATTTGTTATCGCGTTATTGTTTAATGCTTGAATTATTAGTAAATTAGTGAGAGGGATCAAAACTTGTCATCCCATCGTTGTTTAGGTGTTGAATTGTTAGTGAATGACAGAGGGGGGCCTATAAGCGGTGCAGCACCGGCTGGGAGCGCGCGCAGACTGACCGTTGCAGTTGTGTAATACTTGGCGGACCCACCACGAGAGAAGTGTGTGTGGGCAGTATTTGAAATTGTGTATAGGGCCGAAACGGCGGTCAAGTGTTAAAACCACTGTGGCCAGTATGTATGTATGTGAAAGACAGCCTACAAGCGTCAAAGCAAAGATAAGTGATTTTTTCTGTGAAGTTGATTAATAATTTGTTATCGCGTTATTGTTTAATGCTTGAATTATTAGTAAATTAGTGAGAGGGATCAAAACTTGTCATCCCATCGTTGTTTAGGTGTTGAATTGTTAGTGAATGACAGAGGGGGCCTATAAGCGGTGCAGCACCGGCTGGGAGCGCGCGCAGACTGACCGTTGCAGTTGTGTAATACTTGGCGGACCCACCACGAGAGAAGTGTGTGTGGGCAGTATTTGAAATTGTGTATAGGGGCCGAAACGGCGGTCAAGTGTTAAAACCACTGTGGCCAGTATGTATGTATGTGAAAGACAGCCTACAAGCGTCAAAGCAAAGATAAGTGATTTTTTCTGTGAAGTTGATTAATAATTTGTTATCGCGTTATTGTTTAATGCTTGAATTATTAGTAAATTAGTGAGAGGGATCAAAACTTGTCATCCCATCGTTGTTTAGGTGTTGAATTGTTAGTGAATGACAGAGGGGGCCTATAAGCGGTGCAGCACCGGCTGGGAGCGCGCGCAGACTGACCGTTGCAGTTGTGTAATACTTGGCGGACCCACCACGAGAGAAGTGTGTGTGGGCAGTATTTGAAATTGTGTATAGGGCCGAAACGGCGGTCAAGTGTTAAAACCACTGTGGCCAGTATGTATGTATGTGAAAGACAGCCTACAAGCGTCAAAGCAAAGATAAGTGATTTTTTCTGTGAAGTTGATTAATAATTTGTTATCGCGTTATTGTTTAATGCTTGAATTATTAGTAAATTAGTGAGAGGGATCAAAACTTGTCATCCCATCGTTGTTTAGGTGTTGAATTGTTAGTGAATGACAGAGGGGGCCTATAAGCGGTGCAGCACCGGCTGGGAGCGCGCGCAGACTGACCGTTGCAGTTGTGTAATACTTGGCGGACCCACCACGAGAGAAGTGTGTGTGGGCAGTATTTGAAATTGTGTATAGGGCCGAAACGGCGGTCAAGTGTTAAAACCACTGTGGCCAGTATGTATGTATGTGAAAGACAGCCTACAAGCGTCAAAGCAAAGATAAGTGATTTTTTCTGTGAAGTTGATTAATAATTTGTTATCGCGTTATTGTTTAATGCTTGAATTATTAGTAAATTAGTGAGAGGGATCAAAACTTGTCATCCCATCGTTGTTTAGGTGTTGAATTGTTAGTGAATGACAGAGGGGGCCTATAAGCGGTGCAGCACCGGCTGGGAGCGCGCGCAGACTGACCGTTGCAGTTGTGTAATACTTGGCGGACCCACCACGAGAGAAGTGTGTGTGGGCAGTATTTGAAATTGTGTATAGGGCCGAAACGGCGGTCAAGTGTTAAAACCACTGTGGCCAGTATGTATGTATGTGAAAGACAGCCTACAAGCGTCAAAGCAAAGATAAGTGATTTTTTCTGTGAAGTTGATTAATAATTTGTTATCGCGTTATTGTTTAATGCTTGAATTATTAGTAAATTAGTGAGAGGGATCAAAACTTGTCATCCCATCGTTGTTTAGGTGTTGAATTGTTAGTGAATGACAGAGGGGGCCTATAAGCGGTGCAGCACCGGCTGGGAGCGCGCGCAGACTGACCGTTGCAGTTGTGTAATACTTGGCGGACCCACCACGAGAGAAGTGTGTGTGGGCAGTATTTGAAATTGTGTATAGGGCCGAAACGGCGGTCAAGTGTTAAAACCACTGTGGCCAGTATGTATGTATGTGAAAGACAGCCTACAAGCGTCAAAGCAAAGATAAGTGATTTTTCTGTGAAGTTGATTAATAATTTGTTATCGCGTTATTGTTTAATGCTTGAATTATTAGTAAATTAGTGAGAGGGATCAAAACTTGTCATCCCATCGTTGTTTAGGTGTTGAATTGTTAGTGAAATGACAGAGGGGGCCTATAAGCGGTGCAGCACCGGCTGGGAGCGCGCGCAGACTGACCGTTGCAGTTGTGTAATACTTGGCGGACCCACCACGAGAGAAGTGTGTGTGGGCAGTATTTGAAATTGTGTATAGGGCCGAAACGGCGGTCAAGTGTTAAAACCACTGTGGCCAGTATGTATGTATGTGAAAGACAGCCTACAAGCGTCAAAGCAAAGATAAGTGATTTTTTCTGTGAAGTTGATTAATAATTTGTTATCGCGTTATTGTTTAATGCTTGAATTATTAGTAAATTAGTGAGAGGGATCAAAACTTGTCATCCCATCGTTGTTTAGGTGTTGAATTGTTAGTGAATGACAGAGGGGGCCTATAAGCGGTGCAGCACCGCTGGGAGCGCGCGCAGACTGACCGTTGCAGTTGTGTAATACTTGGCGGACCCACCACGAGAGAAGTGTGTGTGGGCAGTATTTGAAATTGTGTATAGGGCCGAAACGGCGGTCAAGTGTTAAAACCACTGTGGCCAGTATGTATGTATGTGAAAGACAGCCTACAAGCGTCAAAGCAAAGATAAGTGATTTTTTCTGTGAAGTTGATTAATAATTTGTTATCGCGTTATTGTTTAATGCTTGAATTATAGTATATTAGTGAGAGGGATCAAAACTTGTCATCCCATCGTTGTTTAGGTGTTGAATTGTTAGTGAATGACAGAGGGGGCCTATAAGCGGTGCAGCACCGGCTGGGAGCGCGCGCAGACTGACCGTTGCAGTTGTGTAATACTTGGCGGACCCACCACGAGAGAAGTGTGTGTGGGCAGTATTTGAAATTGTGTATAGGGCCGAAACGGCGGTCAAGTGTTAAAACCACTGTGGCCAGTATGTATGTATGTGAAAGACAGCCTACAAGCGTCAAAGCAAAGATAAGTGATTTTTTCTGTGAAGTTGATTAATAATTTGTTATCGCGTTATTGTTTAATGCTTGAATTATTAGTAAATTAGTGAGAGGGATCAAAACTTGTCATCCCATCGTTGTTTAGGTGTTGAATTGTTAGTGAATGACAGAGGGGGGCCTATAAGCGGTGCAGCACCGGCTGGGAGCGCGCGCAGACTGACCGTTGCAGTTGTGTAATACTTGGCGGACCCACCACGAGAGAAGTGTGTGTGGGCAGTATTTGAAATTGTGTATAGGGCCGAAACGGCGGTCAAGTGTTAAAACCACTGTGGCCAGTATGTATGTATGTGAAAGACAGCCTACAAGCGTCAAAGCAAAGATAAGTGATTTTTTCTGTGAAGTTGATTAATAATTTGTTATCGCGTTATTGTTTAATGCTTGAATTATTAGTAAATTAGTGAGAGGGATCAAAACTTGTCATCCCATCGTTGTTTAGGTGTTGAATTGTTAGTGAATGACAGAGGGGGCCTATAAGCGGTGCAGCACCGCTGGGAGCGCGCGCAGACTGACCGTTGCAGTTGTGTAATACTTGGCGGACCCACCACGAGAGAAGTGTGTGTGGGCAGTATTTGAAATTGTGTATAGGGCCGAAACGGCGGTCAAGTGTTAAAACCACTGTGGCCAGTATGTATGTATGTGAAAGACAGCCTACAAGCGTCAAAGCAAAGATAAGTGATTTTTTCTGTGAAGTTGATTAATAATTTGTTATCGCGTTATTGTTTAATGCTTGAATTATTAGTAAATTAGTGAGAGGGATCAAAACTTGTCATCCCATCGTTGTTTAGGTGTTGATTGTTAGTGAATGACAGAGGGGGCCTATAGAGCGGTGCAGCACCCGGCTGGGAGCGCGCGCAGACTGACCGTTGCAGTTGTGTAATACTTGGCGGACCCACCACGAGAGAAGTGTGTGTGGGCAGTATTTGAAATTGTGTATAGGGCCGAAACGGCGGTCAAGTGTTAAAACCACTGTGGCCAGTATGTATGTATGTGAAAGACAGCCTACAAGCGTCAAAGCAAAGATAAGTGATTTTTTCTGTGAAGTTGATTAATAATTTGTTATCGCGTTATTGTTTAATGCTTGAATTATTAGTAAATTAGTGAGAGGGATCAAAACTTGTCATCCCATCGTTGTTTAGGTGTTGAATTGTTAGTGAATGACAGAGGGGGCCTATAAGCGGTGCAGCACCGGCTGGGAGCGCGCGCAGACTGACCGTTGCAGTTGTGTAATACTTGGCGGACCCACCACGAGAGAAGTGTGTGTGGGCAGTATTTGAAATTGTGTATAGGGCCGAAACGGCGGTCAAGTGTTAAAACCACTGTGGCCAGTATGTATGTATGTGAAAGACAGCCTACAAGCGTCAAAGCAAAGATAAGTGATTTTTTCTGTGAAGTTGATTAATAATTTGTTATCGCGTTATTGTTTAATGCTTGAATTATTAGTAAATTAGTGAGAGGGATCAAAACTTGTCATCCCATCGTTGTTTAGGTGTTGAATTGTTAGTGAATGACAGAGGGGGCCTATAAGCGGTGCAGCACCGGCTGGGAGCGCGCGCAGACTGACCGTTGCAGTTGTGTAATACTTGGCGGACCCACCACGAGAGAAGTGTGTGTGGGCAGTATTTGAAATTGTGTATAGGGCCGAAACGGCGGTCAAGTGTTAAAACCACTGTGGCCAGTATGTATGTATGTGAAAGACAGCCTACAAGCGTCAAAGCAAAGATAAGTGATTTTTTCTGTGAAGTTGATTAATAATTTGTTATCGCGTTATTGTTTAATGCTTGAATTATTAGTAAATTAGTGAGAGGGATCAAAACTTGTCATCCCATCGTTGTTTAGGTGTTGAATTGTTAGTGAATGACAGAGGGGGCCTATAAGCGGTGCAGCACCGGCTGGGAGCGCGCGCAGACTGACCGTTGCAGTTGTGTAATACTTGGCGGACCCACCACGAGAGAAGTGTGTGTGGGCAGTATTTGAAATTGTGTATAGGGCCGAAACGGCGGTCAAGTGTTAAAAACCACTGTGGCCAGTATGTATGTATGTGAAAGACAGCCTACAAGCGTCAAAGCAAAGATAAGTGATTTTTTCTGTGAAGTTGATTAATAATTTGTTATCGCGTTATTGTTTAATGCTTGAATTATTAGTAAATTAGTGAGAGGGATCAAAACTTGTCATCCCATCGTTGTTTAGGTGTTGAATTGTTAGTGAATGACAGAGGGGGCCTATAAGCGGTGCAGCACCGGCTGGGAGCGCGCGCAGACTGACCGTTGCAGTTGTGTAATACTTGGCGGACCCACCACGAGAGAAGTGTGTGTGGGCAGTATTTGAAATTGTGTATAGGGCCGAAACGGCGGTCAAGTGTTAAAACCACTGTGGCCAGTATGTATGTATGTGAAAGACAGCCTACAAGCGTCAAAGCAAAGATAAGTGATTTTTTCTGTGAAGTTGATTAATAATTTGTTATCGCGTTATTGTTTAATGCTTGAATTATTAGTAAATTAGTGAGAGGGATCAAAACTTGTCATCCCATCGTTGTTTAGGTGTTGAATTGTTAGTGAATGACAGAGGGGGGCCTATAAGCGGTGCAGCACCGGCTGGGAGCGCGCGCAGACTGACCGTTGCAGTTGTGTAATACTTGGCGGACCCACCACGAGAGAAGTGTGTGTGGGCAGTATTTGAAATTGTGTATAGGGCCGAAACGGCGGTCAAGTGTTAAAACCACTGTGGCCAGTATGTATGTATGTGAAAGACAGCCTACAAGCGTCAAAGCAAAGATAAGTGATTTTTTCTGTGAAGTTGATTAATAATTTGTTATCGCGTTATTGTTTAATGCTTGAATTATTAGTAAATTAGTGAGAGGGATCAAAACTTGTCATCCCATCGTTGTTTAGGTGTTGAATTGTTAGTGAATGACAGAGGGGGCCTATAAGCGGTGCAGCACCGGCTGGGAGCGCGCGCAGACCTGACCGTTGCAGTTGTGTAATACTTGGCGGACCCACCACGAGAGAAGTGTGTGTGGGCAGTATTTGAAATTGTGTATAGGGCCGAAACGGCGGTCAAGTGTTAAAACCACTGTGGCCAGTATGTATGTATGTGAAAGACAGCCTACAAGCGTCAAAGCAAAGATAAGTGATTTTTTCTGTGAAGTTGATTAATAATTTGTTATCGCGTTATTGTTTAATGCTTGAATTATTAGTAAATTAGTGAGAGGGATCAAAACTTGTCATCCCATCGTTGTTTAGGTGTTGAATTGTTAGTGAATGACAGAGGGGGCCTATAAGCGGTGCAGCACCGGCTGGGAGCGCGCGCAGACTGACCGTTGCAGTTGTGTAATACTTGGCGGACCCACCACGAGAGAAGTGTGTGTGGGCAGTATTTGAAATTGTGTATAGGGCCGAAACGGCGGTCAAGTGTTAAAACCACTGTGGCCAGTATGTATGTATGTGAAAGACAGCCTACAAGCGTCAAAGCAAAGATAAGTGATTTTTTCTGTGAAGTTGATTAATAATTTGTTATCGCGTTATTGTTTAATGCTTGAATTATTAGTAAATTAGTGAGAGGGATCAAAACTTGTCATCCCATCGTTGTTTAGGTGTTGAATTGTTAGTGAATGACAGAGGGGGCCTATAAGCGGTGCAGCACCGGCTGGGAGCGCGCGCAGACTGACCGTTGCAGTTGTGTAATACTTGGCGGACCCACCACGAGAGAAGTGTGTGTGGGCAGTATTTGAAATTGTGTATAGGGCCGAAACGGCGGTCAAGTGTTAAAACCACTGTGGCCAGTATGTATGTATGTGAAAGACAGCCTACAAGCGTCAAAGCAAAGATAAGTGATTTTTTCTGTGAAGTTGATTAATAATTTGTTATCGCGTTATTGTTTAATGCTTGAATTATTAGTAAATTAGTGAGAGGGATCAAAACTTGTCATCCCATCGTTGTTTAGGTGTTGAATTGTTAGTGAATGACAGAGGGGGCCTATAAGCGGTGCAGCACCGGCTGGGAGCGCGCGCAGACTGACCGTTGCAGTTGTGTAATACTTGGCGGACCCACCACGAGAGAAGTGTGTGTGGGCAGTATTGAAATTGTGTATAGGGCCGAAACGGCGTCAAGTGTTAAAACCACTGTGGCCAGTATGTATGTATGTGAAAGACAGCCTACAAGCGTCAAAGCAAAGATAAGTGATTTTTTCTGTGAAGTTGATTAATAATTTGTTATCGCGTTATTGTTTAATGCTTGAATTATTAGTAAATTAGTGAGAGGGATCAAAACTTGTCATCCCATCGTTGTTTAGGTGTTGAATTGTTAGTGAATGACAGAGGGGGCCTATAAGCGGTGCAGCACCGGCTGGGAGCGCGCGCAGACTGACCGTTGCAGTTGTGTAATACTTGGCGGACCCACCACGAGAGAAGTGTGTGTGGGCAGTATTTGAAATTGTGTATAGGGCCGAAACGGCGGTCAAGTGTTAAAACCACTGTGGCCAGTATGTATGTATGTGAAAGACAGCCTACAAGCGTCAAAGCAAAGATAAGTGATTTTTTCTGTGAAGTTGATTAATAATTTGTTATCGCGTTATTGTTTAATGCTTGAATTATTAGTAAATTAGTGAGAGGGATCAAAACTTGTCATCCCATCGTTGTTTAGGTGTTGAATTGTTAGTGAATGACAGAGGGGGGCCTATAAGCGGTGCAGCACCGGCTGGGAGCGCGCGCAGACTGACCGTTGCAGTTGTGTAATACTTGGCGGACCCACCACGAGAGAAGTGTGTGTGGGCAGTATTTGAAATTGTGTATAGGGCCGAAACGGCGGTCAAGTGTTAAAACCACTGTGGCCAGTATGTATGTATGTGAAAGACAGCCTACAAGCGTCAAAGCAAAGATAAGTGATTTTTTCTGTGAAGTTGATTAATAATTTGTTATCGCGTTATTGTTTAATGCTTGAATTATTAGTAAATTAGTGAGAGGGATCAAAACTTGTCATCCCATCGTTGTTTAGGTGTTGAATTGTTAGTGAATGACAGAGGGGGCCTATAAGCGGTGCAGCACCGGCTGGGAGCGCGCGCAGACTGACCGTTGCAGTTGTGTAATACTTGGCGGACCCACCACGAGAGAAGTGTGTGTGGGCAGTATTTGAAATTGTGTATAGGGCCGAAACGGCGGTCAAGTGTTAAAACCACTGTGGCCAGTATGTATGTATGTGAAAGACAGCCTACAAGCGTCAAAGCAAAGATAAGTGATTTTTTCTGTGAAGTTGATTAATAATTTGTTATCGCGTTATTGTTTAATGCTTGAATTATTAGTAAATTAGTGAGAGGGATCAAAACTTGTCATCCCATCGTTGTTTAGGTGTTGAATTGTTAGTGAATGACAGAGGGGGCCTATAAGCGGTGCAGCACCGGCTGGGAGCGCGCGCAGACTGACCGTTGCAGTTGTGTAATACTTGGCGGACCCACCACGAGAGAAGTGTGTGTGGGCAGTATTTGAAATTGTGTATAGGGCCGAACGGCGGTCAAGTGTTAAAACCACTGTGGCCAGTATGTATGTATGTGAAAGACAGCCTACAAGCGTCAAAGCAAAGATAAGTGATTTTTTCTGTGAAGTTGATTAATAATTTGTTATCGCGTTATTGTTTAATGCTTGGAATTATTAGTAAATTAGTGAGAGGGATCAAAACTTGTCATCCCATCGTTGTTTAGGTGTTGAATTGTTAGTGAATGACAGAGGGGGCCTATAAGCGGTGCAGCACCGGCTGGGAGCGCGCGCAGACTGACCGTTGCAGTTGTGTAATACTTGGCGGACCCACCACGAGAGAAGTGTGTGTGGGCAGTATTTGAAATTGTGTATAGGGCCGAAACGGCGGTCAAGTGTTAAAACCACTGTGGCCAGTATGTATGTATGTGAAAGACAGCCTACAAGCGTCAAAGCAAAGATAAGTGATTTTTTCTGTGAAGTTGATTAATAATTTGTTATCGCGTTATTGTTTTAATGCTTGAATTATTAGTAAATTAGTGAGAGGGATCAAAACTTGTCATCCCATCGTTGTTTAGGTGTGAATTGTTAGTGAATGACAGAGGGGGCCTATAAGCGGTGCAGCACCGGCTGGGAGCGCGCGCAGACTGACCGTTGCAGTTGTGTAATACTTGGCGGACCCACCACGAGAGAAGTGTGTGTGGGCAGTATTTGAAATTGTGTATAGGGCCGAAACGGCGGTCAAGTGTTAAAACCACTGTGGCCAGTATGTATGTATGTGAAAGACAGCCTACAAGCGTCAAGCAAAGATAAGTGATTTTTTCTGTGGAAGTTGATTAATAATTTGTTATCGCGTTATTGTTTAATGCTTGAATTATTAGTAAATTAGTGAGAGGGATCAAAACTTGTCATCCCATCGTTGTTTAGGTGTTGAATTGTTAGTGAATGACAGAGGGGCCTATAAGCGGTGCAGCACCGGCTGGGAGCGCGCGCAGACTGACCGTTGCAGTTGTGTAATACTTGCGGACCCACCACGAGAGAAGTGTGTGTGGGCAGTATTTGAAATTGTGTATAGGGCCGAAACGGCGGTCAAGTGTTAAAACCACTGTGGCCAGTATGTATGTATGTGAAAGACAGCCTACAAGCGTCAAAGCAAAGATAAGTGATTTTTTCTGTGAAGTTGATTAATAATTTGTTATCGCGTTATTGTTTAATGCTTGAATTATTAGTAAATTAGTGAGAGGGATCAAAACTTGTCATCCATCGTTGTTTAGGTGTTGAATTGTTAGTGAATGACAGAGGGGGGCCTATAAGCGGTGCAGCACCGGCTGGGAGCGCGCGCAGACTGACCGTTGCAGTTTGTGTAATACTTGGCGGACCCACCACGAGAGAAGTGTGTGTGGCAGTATTTGAAATTGTGTATAGGGCCGAAACGGCGGTCAAGTGTTAAAACCACTGTGGCCAGTATGTATGTATGTGAAAGACAGCCTACAAGCGTCAAAGCAAAGATAAGTGATTTTTTCTGTGAAGTTGATTAATAATTTGTTATCGCGTTATTGTTTAATGCTTGAATTATTAGTAAATTAGTGAGAGGGATCAAAACTTGTCATCCATCGTTGTTTAGGTGTTGAATTGTTAGTGAATGACAGAGGGGGCCTATAAGCGGTGCAGCACCGGCTGGGAGCGCGCGCAGACTGACCGTTGCAGTTGTGTAATACTTGGCGGACCCACCACGAGAGAAGTGTGGTGTGGGCAGTATTTGAAATTGTGTATAGGGCCGAAACGGCGGTCAAGTGTTAAAACCACTGTGGCCAGTATGTATGTATGTGAAAGACAGCCTACAAGCGTCAAAGCAAAGATAAGTGATTTTTTCTGTGAAGTTGATTAATAATTTGTTATCGCGTTATTGTTTAATGCTTGAATTATTAGTAATTAGTGAGAGGGATCAAAACTTGTCATCCCATCGTTGTTTAGGTGTTGAATTGTTAGTGAATGACAGAGGGGGCCTATAAGCGGTGCAGCACCGGCTGGGAGCGCGCGCAGACTGACCGTTGCAGTTGTGTAATACTTGGCGGACCCACCACGAGAGAAGTGTGTGTGGGCAGTATTTGAATTGTGTATAGGGCCGAAACGGCGGTCAAGTGTTAAAACCACTGTGGCCAGTATGTATGTATGTGAAAGACAGCCTACAAGCGTCAAAGCAAAGATAAGTGATTTTTTCTGTGAAGGTTGATTAATAATTTGTTATCGCGTTTATTGTTTAATGCTTGAATTATTAGTAAATTAGTGAGAGGGATCAAAACTTGTCATCCCATCGTTGTTTAGGTGTTGAATTGTTAGTGAATGACAGAGGGGGGCCTATAAGCGGTGCAGCACCGGCTGGGAGCGCGCGCAGACTGACCGTTGCAGTTGTGTAATACTTGGCGGACCCACCACGAGAGAAGTGTGTGTGGGCAGTATTTGAAATTGTGTATAGGGCCGAAACGGCGGTCAAGTGTTAAAACCACTGTGGCCAGTATGTATGTATGTGAAAGACAGCCTACAAGCGTCAAAGCAAAGATAAGTGATTTTTTCTGTGAAGTTGATTAATAATTTGTTATCGCGTTATTGTTTAATGCTTGAATTATTAGTAAATTAGTGAGAGGGATCAAAACTTGTCATCCCATCGGTTGTTTAGGTGTTTGAATTGTTAGTGAATGACAGAGGGGGCCTATAAGCGGTGCAGCACCGGCTGGAGCGCGCGCAGACTGACCGTTGCAGTTGTGTAATACTTGGCGGACCCACCACGAGAGAAGTGTGTGTGGGCAGTATTTGAAATTGTGTATAGGGGCCGAAACGGCGGTCAAGTGTTAAAACCACTGTGGCCAGTATGTATGTATGTGAAAGACAGCCTACAAGCGTCAAAGCAAAGATAAGTGATTTTTCTGTGAAGTTGATTAATAATTTGTTATCGCGTTATTGTTTAATGCTGAATTATTAGTAAATTAGTGAGAGGGATCAAAACTTGTCATCCCATCGTTGTTTAGGTGTTGAATTGTTAGTGAATGACAGAGGGGGCCTATAAGCGGTGCAGCACCGGCTGGGAGCGCGCGCAGACTGACCGTTGCAGTTGTGTAATACTTGGCGGACCCACCACGAGAGAAGTGGTGTGTGGGCAGTATTTGAAATTGTGTATAGGGCCGAAACGGCGGTCAAGTGTTAAAACCACTGTGGCCAGTATGTATGTATGTGAAAGACAGCCTACAAGCGTCAAAGCAAAGATAAGTGATTTTTTCTGTGAAGTTGATTAATAATTTTGTTATCGCGTTATTGTTTTAATGCTTGAATTATTAGTAAATTAGTGAGAGGGATCAAACTTGTCATCCCATCGTTGTTTAGGTGTTGAATTGTTAGTGAATGACAGAGGGGGCCTATAAGCGGTGCAGCACCGGCTGGGAGCGCGCGCAGACTGACCGTTGCAGTTGTGTAATACTTGGCGGACCCACCACGAGAGAAGTGTGTGTGGGCAGTATTTGATATTGTGTATAGGGCCGAAACGGCGGTCAAGTGTTAAAACCACTGTGGCCAGTATGTATGTATGTGAAAGACAGCCTACAAGCGTCAAAGCAAAGATAAGTGATTTTTTTCTGTGAAGTTGATTAATAATTTGTTATCGCGTTATTGTTTAATGCTTGAATTATTAGTAAATTAGTGAGAGGGATCAAAACTTGTCATCCCATCGTTGTTTAGGTGTTGAATTGTTAGTGAATGACAGAGGGGGCCTATAAGCGGTGCAGCACCGGCTGGGAGCTGCGCGCAGACTGACCGTTGCAGTTGTGTAATACATTGGCGGACCCACCACGAGAGAAGTGTGTGTGGGCAGTATTTGAAATTGTGTATAGGGGCCGAAACGGCGGTCAAGTGTTAAAACCACTGTGGCCAGTATGTATGTATGTGAAAGACAGCCTACATGCGTCAAAGCAAAGATAAGTGATTTTTTCTGTGAAGTTGATTAATAATTGTTATCGCGTTATTGTTTAATGCTTGAATTATTAGTAAATACGTTAGAGGGATCAAGACTTGTCATCCCATCGTTGTTTAGGTGTTGAATTGTTTAGTGAATACAGAGTGGGGCCTATAAGCGGTGCAGCACCGGCTGGGAGCGCGCGCAGACTGACCGTTGCAGTTGTGTAATACTTGGCGGACCCACCACGAGAGAAGTGGTGGTGTGGGCAGTATTTGAAATGTACCTTGCAAAATAAAATCTGCTACTCAAAAACACCCAGATGCACCCTTCCACTGGCTAAGAGGAGACAACCTGACAAAATCCCCAATCCCACGGCTTTCATACAGTACCAATGGGATGAATGGCTGTTGGGTTAAACAGTCACTAACTGTATGCAGTCTGGCCTTAGGGCGACACCAGGCTGACGGACTCCACACAGATGGACATCCCATTGCCCTTCCCTGATAAGAGGCTCTGTCCAGGGTGACCGAATATTTTCCCTCACCACATAGAACACCCTTCTATGGATACCAACAAACCCTGTCTCGCGTGCACCTCGGGGATCAGCTGCATAGCACGAGACATAAATTCAGATCCCCAAAACCCCAAAACAGCGTGGCAAAAGAGGTGGGAAAAGATTCGTGCTTAGGTAGCAGAATGACAAAAGCAGAGCGCTGTCAAAGAATTCTTTAGAATCGGCAGTTGGAATTGTTCCAGCGCAGAATGAGAATCTCAACAATTGAGAAATTGGCATATGATTTTTGACATTCTATTCTCCAAGAGACCAGGACAAGTGCAGACAGACCAATACATTTTGAGAATTTCACTAGTCTTTCAAAGGAATGAAGGAAGAGGTGGTAGCATCATACTGAACAAAAACCTAAAAAACAAAGTTTCCACCATAAATCTAGAGAAATGGTGTAGCAACTCATGTGTATTATTGGGGGTCGTCTTGACAAACCTGACGAGTTCACAAAAGCATCGTGCTCATCAATGCCTACGTTCACCCAGGAACCTGCACAACAAAAGAGATTGGGGCCCTTTAGAGGAAATAGAGAACGAACTTGGAGACTCGGTCATTATCTGTGGAGACCTCAATGCCAAGATCGAAGTTATGGGACCAGCGGAACACCAACCCACAAGACTCGCACTTGAAGGAATGATAGGGGAAATTCTTCTAGCCCTTTAACAACCACATCCCCAAACTCGCCTTGGAACAAGACAAGGGGGACAGTGACAGTGTGATCGACATCGCTCTAAACATCTCCAAAATTCAGAGCAGAAATGAATGCAGAGACGCTTCCATACCAAGGCAGCGACCACCTCCCGTAGCTTTCAGTCTACAGAAACTGTCCGATAAACCCTGTATGAAACTGCGTGATCCATTTCAGTATGAAACCAAGAGACAACCGTCATCGAAAAATTAAGACGCAGAAGAAACAAAAGAACGGCACTGAACAGATGCAAACAATTCAGCCCCCATGGTGGAATACCGACACAGAGAGAGCCTGGATAGAAAAACATGCGGCTGTCAAACTTTGGCAAAAAGAAAGAACAAAACCATCTCCGGACAAAGATATTGAACAAAAAATGAAAGAAAAAACTAAACAGTTTGAAGTCACTGCTCAAGAGGCCAAAAATGACAAGTGAAACAGTTTTGGCGAGGGCACTCAGTTATGACACAAACATTGACAGAGATCTGCAATTTTATCGTCGCATGGAAGGGAAAACGTGCACAACAACAACCCCAGACATGTTAGACACTGACGGAACCAAGCTTAAGACAAATGAAGAAAAAGGATCTGCCTTGCTCAAACGTTTCATACAACAGAGTGATCAAAGAAACTTAGATGAGAAGAAGGAAATATGTTGAGGAGTTAAACCAAACCCTTATGCAGACTGGACCTGATGATACTTGACAATGGATGATCTAAACGAGGCAATAGCTAAATGCAAGAAAGAATCGGCTCCTGGCCCAGACAAAGTTCGTTACTCAGACATCAAGGAGCTATCGGAGAGAAGACAGAAGCAAACTTTTCAATCTATATCAAAACAGTTTCCACAATGGACAGGTGCCGGAGGACTTGACACACAGCTTCTTAAAACCCATACCAAAACCAGGAAAGGGACCATCGTCAGGTAAGCGGCTACCGATCCTAACCATGCAAAACATTGTTGGAAAGCTCATGGAACGCATGATAGCCAGGAAACTTGCAAGGGATCTTGAACACAGGCACATTCTCCCTTCAATCAAGGTGTTACAGAACAGGCAAGTCCACATTGAAAATGCAGCTGCCTTTGCATATGAGGTGTATGAGATTTCAAAGAAAAGAAAAACACTAGCAGTAGCAATTGACCTTGAAGATGCCTACAATAAAGTCCAGTTTGCGCACCTCATGTAGCTGCTACTAAGGTATGGAGTAAGTTTGACACTGACAAGATGGATAGCAGCAGCGCTTCAGAAAGAACCGTCGTCCTACGCCTCGGAGATTGGATGTCTGCACCTTCTAAACTATCCATGGGAACTGCCACAAGGGTCTCCACTCTCTCCTGTCCTCTACAATGTCTACACGAAGGGCCTTGCAGACTTAAACAACAATGTGAATTGCTCGGGTGCTTACCCTTGCGGATGACGGCCTGTCTTCAAAAACTTCGAAAAATGCTCAGGAAAGCACTGAAGCCGTCCAGAAACAACTAAACAATATTGCTCAATGGTGCAAAGACACAGGAATCTTCCATCAATCCAGCGAAAGCCCAAACGTTGCTGTGCACCCTCAACAACAAAACCGCGAGCAAATCACCACCTTCTGTGTCATTCGATGGGATTCAAATGGAGAAAACTGAATGCCTACGCTACCTAGGGAATACACTTCGACAGGGATGCTGACCTTCAGAAAACATACGGAAAACACTGTTCTCAAATGCAAAAAGGGCCTTTCAGTCTTAAAAGCAATGCAACCAAAGGAATTGAACAACGCCACCTCTTCCTGCTATACCAATCACTCGTCCTCAGTGTGATCGACTACGGACTTGGGCTAACAACACCGTCTCAAAGCAACCTCCTAAAATTAGAAAGAGTCCAAAATGAAGCTATGAGGCTGATCCTTGGAACAACAAAAGACACGCCCACAGAAAACCACGATACCTGCTTGACCTTCCTTCAGTGCAGGGCCAGAAACAAGTTAGAACAGGTCAAGACCTACTTCAAAGCATTAGAAAACCCTCAAAACCCACTGCATGACGCATCAAAGAACCAAAAGGCAGCCGTCAAGACGAGGAGACATGGATGGGCAAGCAGAAGACACAATCCAGCTAGTATGCCGACTTTCAAGACCTGAAAGAAACAAAAGAATGGGAGAAAAACCCCGAAAACCTCAACCATCTATTCAACACAGTCATTTCACCCACTCTAGGAAGACATTGTCGGGAATGGCCAGAGGGCAAAACTGATGCGGAAGTGAAGCTGCTTATAGAAGAAAACAGTAAAGAAGAGGACATCATCATATACACAGATGGCTCAGTCACCAAAGACCAGTCTGGCTGGGGATTCACTGCGAAACAAAATGGAAAAACAATTTGGGAAGAGAATGCTGCCTACAAAGTCACAACCTCCAGCCTAACGATGGAAGTTGAAGCTGTGACACATGCCCTCCAGTGGCTATCGTCCTTCCATACGCCCGGAAACCAACATGCCATGATTCTAACCGACTCAATGAACCTCATACAGAAAATTGAAAACGGAATGGGAAGCCCAGAGTGGCATAACGCAATGCGCAACTTTCAGATTAAAAAACTCACATGGTCATACTGCCCGGGACATGCAGGTGTTAAGGGAAATGAGCGAGCTGACAGACTTGCTGGTAACGCAACACCAACGAGCGGCCTACATCTAGGAAAATCGGAAATCCTCAGAAAAGTCAAAGAATACCAAAAAGAACAGGTACAAGGCCATCACACCATCGATCGCCTCAAAGAAATAGAAAGCAGAGAGAGGGGAGCGGCCGCAAATCTAACATGAAAGGTAGAGCACGATGCTTTGCAAATCAAACAAATATCGGCATCATTTCCAAACCAACATTGCGGCAAATTTCGTTCAAAACGGAACAGAGTCTCTGTGGGCCTTTCCAAACACAATAACCGAGCAACACACTAGACGCCACGTTCTTGGCATCAGAGATCTTTTCCCATCCCTCTTGCGCCAGTCAGTGGGCGCTGTGTGTGTTTTGTGTGTATGTGTGCTTTGATGCGTTTGTGAATGCGCGAGAGTGAAACTGTACACAAGTGTCAGGAGAATATGTGTACGTGTGTGTGTGTGTGTGTGTGTGTGTGTGTGTGAGGGGGAGGTGGGAGTGCAGGGGGGAGTGGGGTAGAGGATGAGGTATGTGAGTGTATGCATGCCTACACTGTGGGAGCAACAGGATATTGGAACGTGGATATATATATATATATATATATATATATATATATATATATATATATATATATATATATCTATCTTTGTATGTACGTGTGTGGAGTTGGGGGTGGGAGATATGGCGTATGTGTTGTGCTTGTACAAGTAAGTGTTCATCTCTGTGAGTGTGTGTTGTGTTGTGTGTGTTGTGTGCCGTGGAAGCTGCGATACGTAGACAAAAATGAGTGTGTGGGAGAGGGGGTAGAGGAGGGTGCAAGGTAATGTGTGTGTGTGTGTTGTGTGTGTTGGAGCTCATGTACGTTTATATGTATTTGACTGTGCTTTCATATGTCTTGTACAAGTAAGTGTTCATCTCTGTGAGTGTGTGTTTGTGTTTGTGTGTGTGTGTGCCGTGGAAGCTGCGTATACTTAGACTAGAAATGATGTGTGGAGGAGGGGGGTAGAGGAGGTGCACGGTAATGCGTGTGTGTGTGTGTGTGTTGAGCTCATGTACGTTTATATGTATTGACTGTGCTTTCATATATGTGAAACTGCATGTCTGGTGCATTTCTGTTATGCATGTGTGGTGTATGTGTGAATGTGTGTCTTCATTTTTTACATTATTTGCTTATTTATCACCATTGTTGTCTTATTTATTTATTTATTTATGTTTATTTATTATCATTTTATTAGTATTACTAATATTATTACTACTACCTTTATTCTATTATAATTTTATTTATTATTTATTTATTTATGCAAGCTTATCTATTATTTATTCCCCGTTTTTTTGTTTTTTTTTTGTTTTTTTTTTGTTTTTGTTTTGTTGTGTGTGTTGTGTGTGTGGTGTTTTTTTTTT
>NW_027468519.1:0-12500 GCF_041734735.1 Babylonia areolata
CGCAGTGTGCCAGTCTTTTTACCTCTCATACCAATAACATATCCAAAGTCGTCGCTGTTAACGACGATTAGATCTTTACGCGTATGATAGGAAGCCAACAGTTTACCACTATTTTGTATTTTTTGTAGAGCGCGATTTCTTCCAATACTAACATAGGGTTGTTTTATTTCAAAATCTAAATCCCAGTTATCCACCGGATAAGGTACCCATGTATCATCGTCGGAAAGAACAAGATGATGTGGTTTGTTCACAACAACACCGTCAACGTTCACGTCTGCAAGTTCGCTGAATTTGTTGACACCACCACCATTACTCGTTATTTCTTTTCTTTTGTACGTTCCTTCAGAAAGTTGGAAGGCGTACAACTGATTTTCTTTTCCCGACACATCAAATCCGTCTGTATCTCCGAGATCAACCAAACCGAGCGTAGTGCAGGGTTTGATATTATGTGTTCCTGGCCCTCCGGGATCAACCATTTTCTAATATTTATAGTATATTCTAAATATTCAAATTGGCGCAACGTAGTCTTCTTAAGGAAATATTTTGAGGAAGACGCAGCTGCATCCACAAACTCATTGTTTCCTGTTTTGTGGTAATACCTTCAAGCGAGAATTCTATATGACTACCCTGCGGTATAACATCATAGGGCATAGCATCATCTTGTTTTTCAATGGTGATTCTCAGGGGTTGATTTGCAAGATTTTTGGGCCATTTAATGTAAAACCCTTGAAAAACTTTTACAAAATCATCAGGCTCTTCACCGAGAATTACATCAAAAATAATACGGAAACGGAAGCCCCACAAACTAGTTAGATCATGAAAATCTATTCCTAATTCAGATTTATCCTTCGAGCGTTTCTTAAGCACATAACACCTCCCCTGGTAGTTTAGTAAATGTACATCCAACGCTCTTAAATCAGCGAACATCCAACCACTGTTTTTTATTCTATAATTATTTTCTTCTTCTTTGGTAATGTAAGGTGATTCAATTTTAAAATCTACCATCCCCTTGTCGAGGGGTTTTAGCTGCCATGTACCGTTTAAACGAACAAGTTGATAGGGCTCATCATTGACAACATCATCCTCACTCACGATATCACCAATTTTTACTTCTTTTCTTTTGTACGTTCCTTCAGAAAGCTGGAATGCGTACAACTTATTTTCTTTTCCCGGCACATCAAATCCCTCTGTATCTCCGAGATCAACCAAACCGAGCGTAGTGCAGGGTTCAACCATATCTTATATGTAATGTAATATTTAAATAATCAATAGAAACGGGATTATGATTTTCATCTACTATAGAAAGTGTTAAACGTGGTAAATCTCCGTGAGAAAGTCTTTTGTACTGGGGTGATGTCAACGTGGTTGTTCGACCACCCCCGCATCTTTCATTTTCTACTGAGATTGATTGTAACAACGTAGAAGGCAATCCGTTATAGAAATTATCGGTGGTATTAATTTGAGAGAGGTGAATGTAAAGTGCTTTATGTATCGCGAGCCGCGGATGCCTGTTTCCTATCACCATTATTCCCGGCGCGATGAGTTTTTGGGGGAACCCCAGAGTATGTGCAAGACGCTCAGAAAGTTCAATCGATTTGGTGCTCTTTATTCTCAGATAGCCACTCGGAGCGTGCAAGTCTAACTCTGCACCGTGGGGGGTGAACACTTCTTTATTCAATTCACACACATTATAATAACCATCTGGGATTATTATCTTACGATCGGTAGTAGTAAAGAAATTGTTTCCGAGCTCATCACTGATATTTTTCCAGTTGGGATAATAAGTTATTTCACGCAGCGCGATTTCTAGTCTTCCACTTTGATTAGATATGCACCGCGGTAATTCGTCTTTTTGAATATCGGTTGTTATTATATACATAGCTATGAATAAGAAAATTTACAGCTTCAATAAGGACGCGTCCTATACAACCGGGTATAAAGAAAAAAGAATAAGTTGTACGCGAGTGATCTACGTGAACAGCGAATATTCTTTTACCGCCAAGTTTCCCGATGTTTTTCAGTCTTATGCGAACCCCACTATGACTGGGGAGATGAATGCAGCCTGGCTTGCATGGAGAAACAACCCGATAGTGTGGTGGCAGAATCAAATCAATTTTGTGGTATGGTGCGCGACCGCCGGGTGTGGAGTAACGGAAGAACATTTTCAAGCTTCTGATCCGTTTATTCGAGCCGTGTATAGGTTTCATTTTTACTATCAGATTCGGAGGTTATTGGACGAGTTAAAAATCCCGCTACCCACCGACCAAGCATTTAACATGTATAATAATCCGTTTGATAAAACAGTTTATCAGCGTTTGTGTGCCGAATTTGGGCAGAGGGATTGGAGACAGAAAATAGAAAAGCATGGCTTTGGTTTGGGAGAATTTATTCAGGCTGAGACCCCCGGTGGGGCTGCACGACAGGCAATGAGAAACAGAGGAGAGGGACCTGTGTTCTTTAGCCCCCACGATAAAATCAGACATACGGTGGACATCACCCGGGCTTGGACAACATTTATTCCTGATAAGGGGTTGGGTTTTACACATGCGGGGATAGTTCGTCTCAACGATAGCATTCGCACTTATGTGTGGGCTCTAATAGGGTCACAAGCGCAAACGCGCACGAGTATAACAACAAAAGGAACTGGATTTGATGCGCAAAAACAATTTTTAGCCAATGTTGAAGATGCGATTAATGCCCCCGAAAACCTACAAACAGCGATAAAAAAATACCAGGACGTTCTCCAGTACGCGAGATCCGAAGTAAACTTTGCATTTGGTGTTGGCCTTTATATGACCCCATCTGATATGGCATTGAGGGTTGGTACACGCATTAATTATAATAATAAAATTGTCATTGCGACAGAAGAACAGAATATTGGTGTTAATGATGGATTAAACGAACTACCACACATTGTACCACCTACCCAGAGTGTTTCACCCCAGAGTGTTCCACCTACCCAAAGTGTTCCTGCATACTATTTTGTTGCCCCATCAGGAAAAGCTCTTCAATGGTCTAGAGGTCACTGGGCTCTTGTACCACCTTCTGATGCAGACTTGGCAATGCTTGATGCGAGTAATACGGTGCTCGATTATAAATCACACAAGCCTTTGACAACACCGAGGACAGGAGCGGGTGAAACGAGAGTTTTGTTAGGCATTCGCGGGTGGTTCACTCTTACCTATAAAAATAAAAAATTAATACAAACATCTCGACCAGGATTTGCAATAGCTACCGGTGCTGGTAATAGACCCTTTCTGTATGGTGCAGGTTCTTCGGATAACAAATTTAAACTCAAACCAGCGAAAGTATCGTACGAAGAAGAGCCAACAACTCACAAAGACTATAAAGTCGCTCTTACTTTAGGATTGATAGGTGGTATTTACTTTCTCTTCTTTAAATAATCAAACAGGAGGAGGCCAGCACCGAGCACGAGTGCCCACATGTTGTTGGCTAACCACCCAACCGCTTTACCCAACGTGCTTAATAACCACGAAACAATAGTCCCAATGACTCCTGGGAGGGCATCAATCACCTTTAAACCTAATTTTTTAAGTAATTCTCCCAAATCTTTAAGTCTTTTTCTTATCCAGTTGTCATCTTTTTTACCCGGCGGCGCCCGTGGAGTGCCCCCTCCACCCGTAACGGCCAAAACGATAGTGCTGATAATCATACCAAAGGCAGTAAGAATGGAAACGATAGTAATGCCTTGTTCCCTAAAAAGCGTTCGAATACGTTCCGCTAGTGTTGTGTCCTCCTCAAGAATTCTGTGTATCGTTTCACGCATTCTGCTGATTTGAGATCGCAGCGCTTCTTTGTGTGTTGATATCGCTTCTAGCCGTGCAGCACGCTCGATGTTTAGATCGTCTAATTGTAAACGCAAGGGTTTGATTTCGCTTTCATCTTTATCAGCTAGTTCCGCAGACTGAATTCTTATTTTTAAAGTTGACATTTCTTCATCCAGGTGAGAGAGTTTTGAGAGGTTGTCAGAAAGATTACCGCGCTGTCTTTGCATGGCTTTGTCTAAACCTTTGAGTTCACGAATATAACCACCCAGTTCATTGGTGAGGGGAGGATCATCTATAGTTTTAAGTACTTCATCGATTGTATTTGGCGAGAAATCATCCATCTCAATTTCTTCACCCAGTTTGGCTTCAACCTTTTGGAGAGCCGCGACCGTTTGGGGTTTTAAGTTTTTCCTCCTCCAGTCTACAAAACCAAGTTCCTCGCGAATAATATTTGCTCCACCAGGTTTTCCCGCTAGTGTTGAAAGTGCTAGGGGTTGTTTCGTGCGGACGTTAATGATATTAAAATCTGGATTATTTTTTAATCGTAGTGTACCTCTACTATCAAGTTCAAAATTGGTATAATTTCGCCCAACATCGGGCTCTTGTCCAAATGCATCATAGTAATCATCAACCGCGCTCTTTAATAATTCTGTTTGCAAGAAACCAGATTCTATTATTGACTCACCACCTTCTGCGAACCCTTCCGCCATATTAAACTTATAATATAAAGTTATATCCTTATATCTATATAAAACAAAAAATGAGTGGAAGAAAGCTTAATCCAATGAGAAGTTTGCGGGAGCCGCGGGGGATAAAGGGCGTGCGGCAGACTGTCGTGATTACTAACAATCCGTCAACTATCGATCAGAATCAACAACTTCTTGTACGCTTTCCTAATTTAGGTGTTGATGATGTGATCGTTCCGGGGAGTGTTCGGCTAGCATTCAAAATTTCTTTGACTTCTACCACAGATGTGAACAGAACACTCGTTGATAATATTGGTAGAGCCATAGTACGTAAAACAACCATTCGCATTTCCGGTAATGAAATCATGAGCGTTGAAGATAGTGATGTATTTTATACTTATGGAGATCTTTGGCGAACTCGACAAGAACGAAGAAACGCCGTTTATCAAGGTATTGACTTAACTACACACCGTAATGTGACACGATTGCGTATTAACGCGGATAATGGAGATGACACTATCGCTAGAGATGCCGCCATTGCGGAGGCTTATGGTAATCGATTTTGTATTCCGCTTGATTTCGAATTGCTAGAATCTCATGCACCATTTTATCAGAGTGCTCTCGGCGATCGCCTGGAGTATGAACTTACCTTTAACGCTTATAGCAAGGTTATCCGCAGCACAGACCCGGATGCATCCTATACGATAGAAGGGATTAGTCTCGAGTTTGAGAAAGTCACACAACCCGAACTTGCGAGACAGATAGCCGGTTATTATTCGGGTAGGCTCGCTATTTTATTTGATAGAATACTACGACATCGTAAAATTCCTCTGGACAAATCTGACACACTCTGGAATATTAATCTCAACGTGCCGGCAAAAAGTATGAAGGGGGTACTGCTGTTGTTTGATGAGTTTTACAATCCTAAGATCGATAAGGTTGAAGTGACGATCGAAGGTGTGCCCAATCAACTGTTTAGTCAAGGTATGCGTTCCTATCAACAATGGGATGAAATCAGAAAGTTTTTCGGAACGCAAAAACGCGACCCCGAAGTAGACAAAGTGGTAAAAGATTTAGAACTAGCGGATGTCACAGTCGGCGAATATTTCACGAATAATTATGCTCTTTGGTTGGATATGCGCACCACAGATGATAATTCTCTTCACGGGAGTGGACGTCGTATCGAAAATGCGTCTGAAGGCATTACGATTCAGATTCAGAAAAAAGCTGAAACGGCAGAACCGCTCAATGCGTATGTATTTGTAATTATGGATGGACAATTAAATATAGAAGATGGAAGATTTGTCGAGGCTGTTTACTAAAGAAGCACATTCCGCAATTATTTGCGGGCAAACTGGGTGTGGTAAGACCGAATTTATTTTAGATTTATTACAAACGACATATCGTGGTGTGTTCGAGAATATTGTAATTCTATGCCCTACTCTCGAATATAATAAAGCCTATCGATCCCGAGTGTGGGTAAGAAAGGACCGCGGGGTATACACCGTTAATCCCGGTGATAAACTTCACGAATGGCTTGGGCTGTTTTTTGAAATATTTGCCGGGGAGCCAACGTTGTACATCATCGATGACTGTAGTGACTTAAAGGCTCTTACTCAAAAGAAGCAAATGTTGAGTAAACTCGCATTTTCTGGAAGACACGCGAAACAGTCTGTGTGGGTGTTGACTCAGAAATACAACTCGGTTCTTACTGACCTTCGCGAACAAACAAAATGGGTGGCTTTATTTCACTGTAAGGATAGGGACTCGTTTGATGAGTGTTTAAGAGAAAACGATGTCATTCCAACACAAAATGAACGTAAAGAGGTTAGGAAATCATTGGCAAATACCAAACACTCCAAGTTGATATTAAAAACTGATCAACCAGTTGCATATAAAATTTGCTAGTAATAACAATGCTTAACAATTTCTTAACACTGCTTAACAGTTCCTTAGCACTGGTTAGCAATTTCTTAACACTGGTTAGCAATTTCTTAACACTTTTAGTCGTTGGATTTGTAGTTTTTCATTATTTTAAACTTAAAAGGAGGTATATAGAATATAAGAAGATGGACCAATTACTATCCGAGGATCCCAAACGCGACAGGCTTATGGCGGTGGTCTCAGCCGGTGGAGCAAAAGAATATTTAGGGAAAGAGTTTAGTGTTGATAAAATCGAAGCGATGAAAGATCCGGATATAGACAAGCTTTATACGAGATACGAAGCGAGTTTAGGATCGATGATTACAAAATCACTCGGTAATACAATTATACAACTGTATACCAGAGCAGTTTGTATGTATCTCCCAATTGATGACCAAACAAAATTAAATAGTGATCTCGAGCAAGATCCATTCCTGGGACATGCGCTTAACAGCTTTACTTGCGAACTATATCACAGATTTGGCATGTTCTTAGCTCCGCTCACCACAGCTGTAACTACTGTTAAACATTGTCAATTTAATAAATATAATGGAGGAAGTAACGAAACCAAAGAATCAGAAGAAAGTTGAAGCGGGTCGAAAAGGTGCTGCTGCTAGAAAAGCAAAACATGAAGAACTTCTCCAAAAACTTCGAAAAGCGAAAGAACAACAACAAGAAGAAGAAGAACCATCATCGAGGGGACCAGATCACGTTTTTATCAATCCCTTGTACATTGCTGCTGCGATGATAATAGGTTGTGGTGTTTACATATATTTTAATCGGTCGAAAAAACCACCACCACCACCACCTGTGGTAACAAAACCCAACCCATTTATTATGTTTTGAACATTAATTTAAACACTATTTATAAACAACAATGGCAACACCAAATATAAACGGTAAAGAAATTGCAAATACTGTATACCACGCGGTTGTGGTCAGCGCATTGGCCGCTGGTTACTCGAGATTGACAAAATTAATATTTACGAAAGCCCCGACACCTAGACTGGCTTTCAACCTCGAAGATATCGGGATGGCCACTTTGGATATAGCCCTCGCTATGGCTACGAAGGATATGTTGGAAAAACAAGGTATTCTCCCACATGATATTTTGAAGTAATAATAATATCATCATTATAGTATGGCATCAGTAGCGTTACTCGTTGGTGGGGCAGTAGTAAACGCTTTAGCATTTACCGGAAGTAATTTTTTATTTAGTAAACTGGGGTCTTCAGACGCGTTAGAAGAACAGAAACGACACAACAAAGCGCAAGAACAACTTCAGGCAGCGACCGCAGAATGGCAGAAAGAGAGGATTCAACGTTTAGATTATATCAATGAAAAACTAAGACAACAACAACATGCTGTGAACACGTTTAAGGATGTGGATATGGCTATGCAAGAATATTATAAAGTGATGGGGGAGCCACTACCCCCTCTTTCTCATAAACCCCAACTTTCAGATTTTTATACACCCTCAGAGGGACAAAAAGATCGAGAATACGTATTTATTATCATGACCATGGTCATTTTTGGTTTTGCGATTTCAAAATATTAAACATTTACTTTCTTAAATAAAATGGAAAAGATCTATTACAGCCCAAGCGGTTATTGGAAGGGTTATTCGGCGATTAAAAAAGTCGCGAAAGCAGCCAAGGTGTCTGAGGATGAGGCTAGAAAATGGCTAGAAAAACAAGCTATATGGCAAATTTATCTACCCCCTCCAAAGTATATTCCGAGAGCAAAATTTGATATTACTATCCCAAATGAGGTTCATCAGGCTGACCTTTTATTTTTACCCTATGACAGAATCAGGCGTAAGACGTATAAGTATGCGCTGACTGTCGTTGATGTTGCGAGTCGATATAAAGAAGCCGAACCCCTAACAACGAAAGACAGCGTCGAAGTGGCGGCCGCTTTTTTACGTATTTACGATCGTAGCCCATTGAAGTTGCCCAAACTTCTTCAGGTAGATCCTGGCCGAGAGTTTATGGGTGCTGTGAACAAAATTTTTTAAAAAGTAAGGCGTGGAAAGACACACAGAAGCCAGGCTATTGTAGAAAGATTTAATCGTACGCTGGCAGAACGATTGTTTAGTCATCAATATGTGGCTGAAATGAAATCGCCGAATCGATCAACAGAATGGGTCACTAGATTACCGGCTGTTGTGGCTGCATTGAATAATGAGGTGACGAGACTTATAGGTAAGAAACCGTCAGTCGCAATAAAGGTCAAATCGGTAGAAGCCGAATCCTCTGCACCGACTAAAGATGATAAAGGAGAGTTACCGCCTGATGCGCAAGTTCGGTACTTGTATGAGCCCGGTGAGCTCGAGGGTGGAGCTCGCAAACGAGCAACGGATCCCGTTTGGTCTCTTAAAGTTTATAATATTAAGCGTATGATGCCCGGCGATCCTATTCTTTATTATTTACAAAATGGCCCATCCAGAGGGTTTGTACACGAAGAGCTTATGGTTGTTCCTCACGATACAGAAATACCATAGTGCCCGTAGGCGTAAGATGTAATACCATCATCTAGCCAATAGCGTTTGGAATCGTACGGTGAGAGTGATGTCTTCATTTGCTTGATCGTGTACATCTTGTGCTTATACGATCTGAACGTTCTCATACAATTAGTAAATTGAACAGATCGATCAATACACTCCTTATACATATCGGGTTCAATGTCATCCTTCACCACACATTTTTTTATGCCCTTGGCTTTCTTGATAACTGATCCATCATCCGCTACAACCGAATACATCTTTGAGCGCAAGCCGCAGAATTGTCGGATCGGTTTACATCCGAGCTCACTTTTCATGTATCCTGGCACTTTCTCTATCGATTTATCATACAATGGATGATCTTTTGGAAAATTACTGCGGTCATGTACATTATCATCCATACCAGCGATAAAATCCTCGCATTCTACGTGGAGAATGAATGAATCGGTATCAGTATATAACAACCTGCATCCATATTTTTTCTTGTAGTGGTTGTAATACAAATCATACATGAGATACTTGGATAGGTCAAGAATGGCCATCCCGATATAGATAGGTTTATTGAGCACAAGCTTATTTTTTTTGTAGTGAATCGCTAGAAGTTTCTCGTTGATGATCATATGATCGACATAAGCCGGTTTGTTTATTAGTTTGCGTGCCTTGTCCTCTTCATCTAACTTGAATAATTTGATATTCGTTCTCATTCTGATATTTTCCATAGTTTTACCAAATACCGAGTTGTTCATTAATTTATACAGATCTTTATCGGCATCGTTAGTAGCGGCTTGTCTCAGTTTGGTGTTCATCATTATATAGGGCGCCATCCAGGGACTTTGATTAAACTTTAACACTTTTGTGATTTTAGTTACTTTCATGCCAAGTTGCGTGTATAGTTTGAGATTTCTATAGTGAACGACATAACCAACCTTATTCCATAGATTCGGAACTAATTTTCTCGTTTCCTTTCCGCGCATCTCGAGTTTTTCACGAAGGCGTCGTTGATAGGGTGAGAGGTTTTCGAGTTTTATTTCTATTTTCTCAGGAGCTAGGGGATAATCGTTATGTTCGTCGTGTAATTCCTCAGGGTACTCGATATCACACTCCACAATATATCCCGTCTCATCATCGTCGGGGTGATTTAGAATCTTTTCGAGATTAGCATCGTTATCCCAGATAAATCCACCCGTGGGTAAAGCTTGTAACATCGCCCAACCATACAAGTTGTTCGCGTCGAGATACATGATATACGAATCCGTTTTTTCAGGTCTGTAATCTTTCATATACTTGTTATTAGCCTCCGCGTATCTTCTTACAGTCATACTGATTCCACCGCGTATTCCCGCCTCTATCATGTTATATTGTTCGATATCCGTCAACAGTTCGAGTTCTATTCCCGTACTCTTGAGTAAAGCATCCCAAGACATTCCGGGAAGCGTGTAATAATGAACAGGATCGAGATTATGAGTTCGCAAACACGTATTTCTAAAATTCTGGAACACATCGGCAAGTAACAGCACATCAGTGACTAAGTACAGATCGTTATAATCACCTAGATTCTTACATTTAAACTTCTTCCACACATTCTTGGCATGCTTGTGGTCACTTTCTGATATATCCGTGTTGTTAAGTTTACTAAAGAAATGACTTTTCTTTGGTAGTTTTGTATCTTCGTATTTACTCCAATCGGTAATATATTCGTACGGAAAGACTCCTTTTCTCGTAACGAGCTTGAACTCCTCCTCATCTGTGAAACGTTTGCGCGTTAAAAACTTCTTATCATCCGGAAGGTTCTTCGCAAGCTGGTCGAGACTCGAACTCAAGAATGCGAAACTATCTAAAAACTTCAACCTTCCCCAACTGAATGTGATGTACTTCTCTTTATTATTCGCGATACACGTAATTCTACCACCACCTTTGTTCGCGAGCTCCGAAATGATCGCGTGAGAGTCGTAACCTTTGAGGTTGTGAAATAATATCGACAACACAAATTCGTCGGGTTTTATTCTCAATTTAAGATTACACGATGCATGCGCGGCACCTCTATAGTTCCCTGTGATATGGTCATGATCTCTTACTTTATCATTTGCGGGTAGTTCCCCTCTACATATCCAACAAACTCGTTCGTTTTCAAACGATTCATTATCTTTTTTGGTCATCTTTATTGGAACTGGTTTTTTCAATTCCTTGACAGTATGATAATATATTATTCGAAGTTTATCGAGAAAATGACTGACCGCATTCTCACCACGAAATAGTTGCGGTTTGTACGCCCTTCCATCAGACCTAACATGCACAAACCCGTATGACGAGATGATGTGTTCGCTTTCTTTGATGGTCTTATTCGAATCGGAATCGTCTTTTATTTCTTTACAAATCGCCTCAAAATCAGCATATATCACATCACTAACTTGCATTTGTTTTTGAAAATTGGTAAATTTGATCATTTTTGTCTTCTCTGATGGCATCTCAACACGAGAATAGTTCTTGTGGTTGATCTGCGCGCATCGCTTAATATGTTCTTCTAAAAGTTCTGATGATGTTGTACCTGTCAAGCAATACTCACAAAAGTACATTGCTGCTTTGTGTTTGTTTGTATTACTCAGTAGTCTGTTAAAATTCTTAATATAAGTATAATGTTGTCCACCATTTTCATTTTCTATAATAAGAAGTTTAATACGCTCCATGTTGGTGGGTTGTTTTGATATTCTTGTGCGTTCAATCGTTTTATTTTTTAAATAGTATACATTAATAGCAATATTATTTTGAGTCTCGATCCTTGTAATTTGTTTTATTGGTGTAGGAAAGTCAATATTTTCAAAATTAAACCCATCATCAGAAGGATAGGAATAAGTTAAATTAGAATTCGCTTTTGCTGGAAACTTGTGTGCACGTAAACAATGTCTTATACATTGATCATCTTTATTTTTAATATTAATCACAGCTCTTTTATTTTTTAACCACTGTGGTGATTCAATAAAGGATCCTGGAGATGTAATAGAAACTCTATTCACCCATAAACTAAAGATTCTTTTAATGAACCATCCTGAACCTTCATTTGTAAAATTTTCTATTTTTAACAAAATCTGTTTTATTTGTTTTTCAATATCTTGATCATCAACAACATCAATAATACTTTGATATTCCGATCGAAATACAGCTACAGTAGTATCATTATTTTTAATTTGACCAAACTCCACCGTTAAAACAATATTTTGTTTGGTCAGTGGAATAGCTCTTTGGTTAATAGTGTCCACTTTACTCATCATAAACGAAAGCGGATCTATTTCATTTGGAAGAGCCGCAAGTTTATAATTTTTAATAATACTACCAAACTCCTCCGTGGATTCAGCTTTATGTTGTAGTTGACGTATATTTTTAATAAGTTCATCTTTTTTCATTCTACTAAAACCACGAATTTTGAGCTTTCGTGCAATATCTTTAAGCGTAGCATTGGTCTCCCCCTCCAAAGCATCAAACCCCAGTGCTTTAATCAACTCAGTTTTATTCATAGATTCATGATTAGGAATCTCTTTTCTTGAAGCGAGATCACGGTAATATTTTTCAGAATATTTCACCATTTTTCTCTCTATATATACTATT
>NW_027468519.1:17500-20739 GCF_041734735.1 Babylonia areolata
AGGCCCATGGCAATGTGAGTGTGTGTGATGGGAGAGTAGAGAGAATGGGGGTGGGTAGATGGATGGTGGTGGTGTGGTTCGAAAGGGAGAATGACCCGATTTTTACCCCTTTTACCTTTTCTACCCAAAATTTTATTTTACAATCTTTACAAAATCTGTGGCATGCAGATTACAATTATGTTCCTTTTTACATGTATGTATTTTAATTGAAAATTGCTGTCATCTCAGCCGTTTAATCATGTGTGTGTCTGTGCGTGTATGTTAGTGTGAGTGTTGGAGTGTAACAGTTGTAGTATTGATAGTATGCTACTTTGTGAGTTTTATGCATTGTGTTTTTATAATATTAATGATTCTGTTTTATGTTTCTGCTACTTTTTATATGCTTTCTTGTTTCACTTTAGGTATTGGATTGTAAAGCGCTTAGAGTTTGCTTATGCTTGTATTATAGCGCTATATAAAAATAAAATATTATTATTATTATTATTATTATTATTATTATTATTATTATTATTATTATTATTATTATTATTATTAAAACAAAACAAACAACACGCAGTTGACAGTGAGACTGACAGATACGAAAACAAAGACCTAGCTCTGAAATCAAGAACAACAGCAATAACACAACTGCATCAGAGTGAATGATGACCAGAAAAGAAAGAAGAAAAAAAACGAGAGTAAGGATAGGCATGGTGCGGATTGGAGAGAGTACTTCTTCTTCTTCTTCTTCTGCGATCGTGGGCTGCAAATCCCACGTTCACTCGTATGTACACGAGTGGGCTTTTACGTGTATAGCCGTTTTTACCCCCGCCTTGTAGGCAGCCATACTCCGCTTTCGGGGGTGGAGAGAGTACAAATATCTTTATTACGTTTTATACAAAAAACATGAGAACAAATATCAGTTTCTTCTTTCCTCCTACCTTCCTTCCTTCCTTCATTCCCTCCATGATCCTCCTATCCACTTCCGAACTCTGCCTCACCATCCCGTATTCCCCTTCACACCCTCCATCCAGCCTCCTGACCTTCTGACCTTCTCCCTCATCCTCTCCACCCTAACCCCCCACCTCCCCACCCCACCCCCGGCCCCCCCAAACACCCCCCCACTCCCTCCACCCCCCATGCATGCCCCCAGCTCCCAACCCTCCTTCCCTTCAATTTGGTCCCT
This sequence comes from Babylonia areolata, assembly GCF_041734735.1. NCBI lineage: Eukaryota > Metazoa > Mollusca > Gastropoda > Neogastropoda > Buccinidae > Babylonia > Babylonia areolata. Next base: position 18,666 of record NW_027468519.1, read on the forward strand.
TTCCTGTTCTTTCCCTCAGGAGTGTCTTGTCCTCCAATTCTCTATTGTTTTGTTTTTCGTGTTGTTTTTTTTGTCTGTTTGTTTGTTTGTTTTTTGTTGTTGTTTTTTGGTGTGTGTGTGTGTGTGTGTGTGTGTGTGTGTGTGTGTGTGTGTGTGTGTGTGTGTGTGTGTGTGTGTGTTTTGCTGTTGTTGTTGTTTATTTGTTGCTGATGTTGTTGTTGTGAGTGTGTGTGTGTGTGTGTGTGTGTGTGTGTGGTGTTGTTGTTGTTGTTCTTGTTCTTGTTCTTGTTTTGTTTTTGTTTTTGTTTCTGTGTGTGTGTGTGTGTGTGTGTGTGTGTGTGTGTGTATGTGTGTGTGCGTGTGTGCGCGCGCGCGCGCGCGCATCCAAGTAACACTAGAAGGCTCAAGGGTCACATAAACAGACCCACAAGACCAAGCACAAAGACCAACAGAAAATACGGCGATGGCTCCGCTTCTCTCCCATTCCCTCTGGGCCCAGTTGCCACGTTTTTGTCTGTGTGCATTTGATTATCTATCTATCTATCTATCTATCTATCTATCTATCTATCCAAATGTCCATGTGTCCATCCGTCCGTCCGTCCATTTGACTGATAAGATAGTGCCGAAGATAGTGCCTCAGCAGTCAGTCTGTGTTTTTTGTTGCTGGTTTTTTTGTTGTTGTTTTTTGTTTATTTGTTTTCTAGCAGACTCAACATCCCTGGAAGTCTTTCTTTTATTTTCTTCTTTGTTTTTTTGTTGTTGGGTTTTGGTGTTTTTTCTTTCTTTCTTTCTTTCTTTTTTTCTTCTTTTTCCCGTCATCATTTTCCTCCTCTCTCAATGTTATGTTTTCTTTTTGTCTATGTTTTCTTTTTTTCATTTCCTTTTTCTTTTATTTCTCTTCATTTTTTTTTTTTTTTAATGTAAGTCTTCTGCCCATTGGCATGATCCAACATTTTCAAGGCTATGCAACATATAAACACATACATGGTGGTTTCACGCATAATAGTAATGTCTGAAAAAGAAGAGGTAAACTCTCTCTCTTTCTCTCTCTCTCTGTCTCTCTCTCTCTGTCTCTCTCTCTGTCTCTCTCTCTCTCTCTCTCTCTCTCTATCTATCTATCTATCTATCTATCTATCTATCTAATACCGCGAACGATATCGCATTCACATTCAGATTCACATTCTCTCTCTGAAGGCACTTACAGTAAGTATGTGTACATTTGAACTTTCCACTTGAGTTTTATGTAAGCTTGGTATCCTGGTGTACGTAGATCACAGTTTACGTAATCTGAGCTCGGTTTCAAAGGTTCAGAATCAAACACTGACTATAATTGACTTTGAGAGATGGACAATTTTCCCATCAACAGAATTGTATTCATTCCTGACGGGCGCAATAGCCGAATGGTTAAAGCGTTGGACTTTCAATCTGAGGATCCCGGGTTCGAATCACGGTGACGGCGCCTGGTGGGTAAAGGATGGAGATTTTTACAATCTCCCAGGTCAACATATGTGCAGACCTGCTAGTGCCTGAACCCCCTTCGTGTGTATATGCAAGCAGAAGATCAAATACGCACGTTAAAGATCCTGTAATCCATGTCAGCGTTCGGTGGGTTATGGAAACAAGAACATACCCAGCATGCACACCCCCGAAAACGGAGTATGGCTGCCTACATGGCGGGGTAAAAACGGTCATACACGTAAAAGCACACTCGTGTGCATACGAGTGAACGCAGAAGAAGAGTATTGATTCCTTTTCTTTTTTCATTATCTGGGATGTCCATTTTCATTGAACCAAACAGCACTACTTATTCATTCATGGGAATCAGCGTATTGTGGTGGGAGAATGAATTGTTGCACATGTTTCCCTGGGGATGAGAGTTTGGGCCAGGAGTAAAAGGCGTATTAACTCACTCAGTACGGCCAGTCCTCTCTTCTCCTCTACACAGACCCCTCGGATGTCCAGTGGGTGTCTGAATGACCCAATCTTTAGCTTCCGTCGTCAGAATTGTGGTATTCTTTGTCAACATTCACCTTTTCCGTATAAGAGCCTTCCGCTTGCAATATTTTGATGATGG
>NW_027468520.1:0-2500 GCF_041734735.1 Babylonia areolata
TTTCACGGCCGCCTGAACGATTTGGCAATTCCTCCACAGCGCGTTTACTTTTTATCCACAACCTTTACCTGCCTTTTCCTCAGCGAGCATGCCAAAGTTGAGAGGAAAACGCCGTTTGGCATGGACAGGAGCAGGCGTTGACGACCAGGTCTTTTTTTTGGTCTTTTTTTTTCACAGCGCCGGAAGGATTCAGGCAATTCTCCAAAGCCGGTTACTTTTATCCACAACCTTTACTGGACCTTTTTTTTCTTTTTTTCCTTTTTTCTCTCTCCGAGCATGCCAAAGTTGATAGAAAACGCGGTTCGGCATGGACGGGAGCAGGCGTTGAGGAGTAGGCCTTTTTTTGAGGGCCCAGAAAGTATTTTGGCAATTTTTTACTTTTTTATCCACAACCTTTACCTGCCTTTTTTTCTCTCCGAGCATGCCAAAGTTGAGAGAAAACGCCGTTTGGCATGGACGGGAGGAGGTGTGGAGGAGTAGTCCATTTTTGAATGGCAGCGGAAAGATTTTGGCAATTGTAGCGAGGTTCTTCGGACTTTTATCCACAACCTTTACCTGCCTTTTCCTCAGCGAGCATGCCAAAGTTGAGAGAAAACGCCCTTCGCCATTGACGGGACCAGACGTTGACGACTACGTCTTTCTTTTTTTCACGGCGCCTGAACGATTTGGGCAATTCTCCACAGCGCGTTTACTTTTTATCCACAACCTTTACCTGCCTTTTCCTCAGCGAGCATGCCAAAGTTGAGAGGAAAACGCCGTTTGGCATGGACAGGAGCAGGCGTTGACGACCAGGTCTTTTTTTTTGGTCTTTTTTTTTCACAGCGCCGGAAGGATTCAGGCAATTCTCCAAAGCCGGTTACTTTTATCCACAACCTTTACTGGACCTTTTTTTTCTTTTTTTCCTTTTTTCTCTCTCCGAGCATGCCAAAGTTGATAGAAAACGCGGTTCGGCATGGACGGGAGCAGGCGTTGAGGAGTAGGCCTTTTTTTGAGGGCCCAGAAAGTATTTTGGCAATTTTTTACTTTTTTATCCACAACCTTTACCTGCCTTTTTTTCTCTCCGAGCATGCCAAAGTTGAGAGAAAACGCCGTTTGGCATGGACGGGAGGAGGTGTGGAGGAGTAGTCCATTTTTGAATGGCAGCGGAAAGATTTTGGCAATTGTAGCGAGGTTCTTCGGACTTTTATCCACAACCTTTACCTGCCTTTTCCTCAGCGAGCATGCCAAAGTTGAGAGAAAACGCCCTTCGCCATTGACGGGACCAGACGTTGACGACTACGTCTTTCTTTTTTTCACGGCGCCTGAACGATTTGGGCAATTCTCCACAGCGCGTTTACTTTTTATCCACAACCTTTACCTGCCTTTTCCTCAGCGAGCATGCCAAAGTTGAGAGGAAAACGCCGTTTGGCATGGACAGGAGCAGGCGTTGACGACCAGGTCTTTTTTTTGGTCTTTTTTTTTCACAGCGCCGGAAGGATTCAGGCAATTCTCCAAAGCCGGTTACTTTTATCCACAACCTTTACTGGACCTTTTTTTTCTTTTTTTCCTTTTTTCTCTCTCCGAGCATGCCAAAGTTGATAGAAAACGCGGTTCGGCATGGACGGGAGCAGGCGTTGAGGAGTAGGCCTTTTTTTGAGGGCCCAGAAAGTATTTTGGCAATTTTTTACTTTTTTATCCACAACCTTTACCTGCCTTTTTTTCTCTCCGAGCATGCCAAAGTTGAGAGAAAACGCCGTTTGGCATGGACGGGAGGAGGTGTGGAGGAGTAGTCCATTTTTGAATGGCAGCGGAAAGATTTTGGCAATTGTAGCGAGGTTCTTCGGACTTTTATCCACAACCTTTACCTGCCTTTTCCTCAGCGAGCATGCCAAAGTTGAGAGAAAACGCCCTTCGCCATTGACGGGACCAGACGTTGACGACTACGTCTTTCTTTTTTTCACGGCGCCTGAACGATTTGGGCAATTCTCCACAGCGCGTTTACTTTTTATCCACAACCTTTACCTGCCTTTTCCTCAGCGAGCATGCCAAAGTTGAGAGGAAAAACGCCGTTTGGCATGGACAGGAGCAGGCGTTGACGACCAGGTCTTTTTTTTGGTCTTTTTTTTTCACAGCGCCGGAAGGATTCAGGCAATTCTCCAAAGCCGGTTACTTTTATCCACAACCTTTACTGGACCTTTTTTTTCTTTTTTTCCTTTTTTCTCTCTCCGAGCATGCCAAAGTTGATAGAAAACGCGGTTCGGCATGGACGGGAGCAGGCGTTGAGGAGTAGGCCTTTTTTTGAGGGCCCAGAAAGTATTTTGGCAATTTTTTACTTTTTTATCCACAACCTTTACCTGCCTTTTTTTCTCTCCGAGCATGCCAAAGTTGAGAGAAAACGCCGTTTGGCATGGACGGGAGGAGGTGTGGAGGAGTAGTCCATTTTTGAATGGCAGCGGAAAGATTTTGGCAATTGTAGCGAGGTTCTTCGGACTTTTATCCACAACCTTTACCTGCCTTTTCC
>NW_027468520.1:12500-15000 GCF_041734735.1 Babylonia areolata
GGGAGCAGGCGTTGAGGAGTAGGCCTTTTTTTGAGGGCCCAGAAAGTATTTTGGCAATTTTTTACTTTTTTATCCACAACCTTTACCTGCCTTTTTTTCTCTCCGAGCATGCCAAAGTTGAGAGAAAACGCCGTTTGGCATGGACGGGAGGAGGTGTGGAGGAGTAGTCCATTTTTGAATGGCAGCGGAAAGATTTTGGCAATTGTAGCGAGGTTCTTCGGACTTTTATCCACAACCTTTACCTGCCTTTTCCTCAGCGAGCATGCCAAAGTTGAGAGAAAACGCCCTTCGCCATTGACGGGACCAGACGTTGACGACTACGTCTTTCTTTTTTTCACGGCGCCTGAACGATTTGGGCAATTCTCCACAGCGCGTTTACTTTTTATCCACAACCTTTACCTGCCTTTTCCTCAGCGAGCATGCCAAAGTTGAGAGGAAAACGCCGTTTGGCATGGACAGGAGCAGGCGTTGACGACCAGGTCTTTTTTTTGGTCTTTTTTTTTCACAGCGCCGGAAGGATTCAGGCAATTCTCCAAAGCCGGTTACTTTTATCCACAACCTTTACTGGACCTTTTTTTTCTTTTTTTCCTTTTTTCTCTCTCCGAGCATGCCAAAGTTGATAGAAAACGCGGTTCGGCATGGACGGGAGCAGGCGTTGAGGAGTAGGCCTTTTTTTGAGGGCCCAGAAAGTATTTTGGCAATTTTTTACTTTTTTATCCACAACCTTTACCTGCCTTTTTTTCTCTCCGAGCATGCCAAAGTTGAGAGAAAACGCCGTTTGGCATGGACGGGAGGAGGTGTGGAGGAGTAGTCCATTTTTGAATGGCAGCGGAAAGATTTTGGCAATTGTAGCGAGGTTCTTCGGACTTTTATCCACAACCTTTACCTGCCTTTTCCTCAGCGAGCATGCCAAAGTTGAGAGAAAACGCCCTTCGCCATTGACGGGACCAGACGTTGACGACTACGTCTTTCTTTTTTTCACGGCGCCTGAACGATTTGGGCAATTCTCCACAGCGCGTTTACTTTTTATCCACAACCTTTACCTGCCTTTTCCTCAGCGAGCATGCCAAAGTTGAGAGGAAAACGCCGTTTGGCATGGACAGGAGCAGGCGTTGACGACCAGGTCTTTTTTTTGGTCTTTTTTTTTCACAGCGCCGGAAGGATTCAGGCAATTCTCCAAAGCCGGTTACTTTTATCCACAACCTTTACTGGACCTTTTTTTTCTTTTTTTCCTTTTTTCTCTCTCCGAGCATGCCAAAGTTGATAGAAAACGCGGTTCGGCATGGACGGGAGCAGGCGTTGAGGAGTAGGCCTTTTTTTGAGGGCCCAGAAAGTATTTTGGCAATTTTTTACTTTTTTATCCACAACCTTTACCTGCCTTTTTTTCTCTCCGAGCATGCCAAAGTTGAGAGAAAACGCCGTTTGGCATGGACGGGAGGAGGTGTGGAGGAGTAGTCCATTTTTGAATGGCAGCGGAAAGATTTTGGCAATTGTAGCGAGGTTCTTCGGACTTTTATCCACAACCTTTACCTGCCTTTTCCTCAGCGAGCATGCCAAAGTTGAGAGAAAACGCCCTTCGCCATTGACGGGACCAGACGTTGACGACTACGTCTTTCTTTTTTTCACGGCGCCTGAACGATTTGGGCAATTCTCCACAGCGCGTTTACTTTTTATCCACAACCTTTACCTGCCTTTTCCTCAGCGAGCATGCCAAAGTTGAGAGGAAAACGCCGTTTGGCATGGACAGGAGCAGGCGTTGACGACCAGGTCTTTTTTTTGGTCTTTTTTTTTCACAGCGCCGGAAGGATTCAGGCAATTCTCCAAAGCCGGTTACTTTTATCCACAACCTTTACTGGACCTTTTTTTTCTTTTTTTCCTTTTTTCTCTCTCCGAGCATGCCAAAGTTGATAGAAAACGCGGTTCGGCATGGACGGGAGCAGGCGTTGAGGAGTAGGCCTTTTTTTGAGGGCCCAGAAAGTATTTTGGCAATTTTTTACTTTTTTATCCACAACCTTTACCTGCCTTTTTTTCTCTCCGAGCATGCCAAAGTTGAGAGAAAACGCCGTTTGGCATGGACGGGAGGAGGTGTGGAGGAGTAGTCCATTTTTGAATGGCAGCGGAAAGATTTTGGCAATTGTAGCGAGGTTCTTCGGACTTTTATCCACAACCTTTACCTGCCTTTTCCTCAGCGAGCATGCCAAAGTTGAGAGAAAACGCCCTTCGCCATTGACGGGACCAGACGTTGACGACTACGTCTTTCTTTTTTTCACGGCGCCTGAACGATTTGGGCAATTCTCCACAGCGCGTTTACTTTTTATCCACAACCTTTACCTGCCTTTTCCTCAGCGAGCATGCCAAAGTTGAGAGGAAAACGCCGTTTGGCATGGACAGGAGCAGGCGTTGACGACCAGGTCTTTTTTTTGGTCTTTTTTTTTCACAGCGCCGGAAGGATTCAGGCAATTCTCCAAAGCCGGTTACTTTTATCCACAACCTTTACTGG
>NW_027468521.1:7500-10000 GCF_041734735.1 Babylonia areolata
TCAACGCCTGCTCCTGTCCATGCCAAACGGCGTTTTCCTCTCAACTTTGGCATGCTCGCTGAGGAAAAGGCAGGTAAAGGTTGTGGATAAAAAGTAAACGCGCTGTGGAGAATTGCCCAAATCGTTCAGGCGCCGTGAAAAAAAGAAAGACGTAGTCGTCAACGTCTGGTCCCGTCAATGGCGAAGGGCGTTTTCTCTCAACTTTGGCATGCTCGCTGAGGAAAAGGCAGGTAAAGGTTGTGGATAAAAGTCCGAAGAACCTCGCTACAATTGCCAAAATCTTTCCGCTGCCATTCAAAAATGGACTACTCCTCCACACCTCCTCCCGTCCATGCCAAACGGCGTTTTCTCTCAACTTTGGCATGCTCGGAGAGAAAAAAAGGCAGGTAAAGGTTGTGGATAAAAAAGTAAAAAATTGCCAAAATACTTTCTGGGCCCTCAAAAAAAGGCCTACTCCTCAACGCCTGCTCCCGTCCATGCCGAACCGCGTTTTCTATCAACTTTGGCATGCTCGGAGAGAGAAAAAAGGAAAAAAAGAAAAAAAAGGTCCAGTAAAGGTTGTGGATAAAAGTAACCGGCTTTGGAGAATTGCCTGAATCCTTCCGGCGCTGTGAAAAAAAAAGACCAAAAAAAAGACCTGGTCGTCAACGCCTGCTCCTGTCCATGCCAAACGGCGTTTTCCTCTCAACTTTGGCATGCTCGCTGAGGAAAAGGCAGGTAAAGGTTGTGGATAAAAAGTAAACGCGCTGTGGAGAATTGCCCAAATCGTTCAGGCGCCGTGAAAAAAAGAAAGACGTAGTCGTCAACGTCTGGTCCCGTCAATGGCGAAGGGCGTTTTCTCTCAACTTTGGCATGCTCGCTGAGGAAAAGGCAGGTAAAGGTTGTGGATAAAAGTCCGAAGAACCTCGCTACAATTGCCAAAATCTTTCCGCTGCCATTCAAAAATGGACTACTCCTCCACACCTCCTCCCGTCCATGCCAAACGGCGTTTTCTCTCAACTTTGGCATGCTCGGAGAGAAAAAAAGGCAGGTAAAGGTTGTGGATAAAAAAGTAAAAAATTGCCAAAATACTTTCTGGGCCCTCAAAAAAAGGCCTACTCCTCAACGCCTGCTCCCGTCCATGCCGAACCGCGTTTTCTATCAACTTTGGCATGCTCGGAGAGAGAAAAAAGGAAAAAAAGAAAAAAAAGGTCCAGTAAAGGTTGTGGATAAAAGTAACCGGCTTTGGAGAATTGCCTGAATCCTTCCGGCGCTGTGAAAAAAAAAGACCAAAAAAAAGACCTGGTCGTCAACGCCTGCTCCTGTCCATGCCAAACGGCGTTTTCCTCTCAACTTTGGCATGCTCGCTGAGGAAAAGGCAGGTAAAGGTTGTGGATAAAAAGTAAACGCGCTGTGGAGAATTGCCCAAATCGTTCAGGCGCCGTGAAAAAAAGAAAGACGTAGTCGTCAACGTCTGGTCCCGTCAATGGCGAAGGGCGTTTTCTCTCAACTTTGGCATGCTCGCTGAGGAAAAGGCAGGTAAAGGTTGTGGATAAAAGTCCGAAGAACCTCGCTACAATTGCCAAAATCTTTCCGCTGCCATTCAAAAATGGACTACTCCTCCACACCTCCTCCCGTCCATGCCAAACGGCGTTTTCTCTCAACTTTGGCATGCTCGGAGAGAAAAAAAGGCAGGTAAAGGTTGTGGATAAAACTCCAAAACCTCGCTACAATTGCCAAAATACTTTCTGGGCCCTCAAAAAAAGGCCTACTCCTCAACGCCTGGTCCCCAGGCACGTGCTGGGGGGCCTCAACTCAGGCTCTGCCCAATGTGGATCAAGGTCCACCTTCGCAGCGCCTTATGCGACACCCTGGTTGTGGGGGACGCGGCGTGGCGTGGCGGATCGCTCCGGTCGGCGCACAGCCGGCAACGGTCGACCCGTCCGCCTGGCTTTACTGCCCCCGCGCTTCTGTCTTTTGCACTGGCAAGCTAGCGACCGCTCGGCGTGCGAGGCCCGAGTCGGGGGACGGGAGTCTCGGGAGCCCACCAGCTCCCCGCAGGCTACCCGCCCGGCTGCCGAGCTTCCCGCCTGCGCGTCCAAGTGTGAACGCGCACGGCCGCCTCGCCGGGCTTCCTTTGCCGGGGCTCGGCTTGTCGGCCGGCGTCTCACGGTCCGTAGAAGGTTCGGTGCGTTCGCTGACGACGGGTCGAGAGAAGCGTTTTCTCTCCTCCCTCACTGACGGTCGTTGGTGCTCCCCAGCCCCTTCGGCGTCCCAAAGCGTAACGCCTGCTTCATCTCGTCAAGGGCGCGCCCGTCTCTAACCGGGCGTCGTCCGGCACGTGGAAACGGGCGGGAGACGGTGTCGAGGAGGAAGAAAGGGTGGGGTCCGGTCCGGTCCGGTCTGGTCTCCTCCTCCTCCTTCTTCTTCTTGGCGCGCCTCCCGCCGAGACCGATGGATTCGTTGCACTCTCAGGCCCTGAATCTGTTGTCCGGTGGTTTCAGTTGATAGTGCTGCCGCG
>NW_027468521.1:17500-20143 GCF_041734735.1 Babylonia areolata
AAGTAAAAAATTGCCAAAATACTTTCTGGGCCCTCAAAAAAAGGCCTACTCCTCAACGCCTGCTCCCGTCCATGCCGAACCGCGTTTTCTATCAACTTTGGCATGCTCGGAGAGAGAAAAAAGGAAAAAAAGAAAAAAAAGGTCCAGTAAAGGTTGTGGATAAAAGTAACCGGCTTTGGAGAATTGCCTGAATCCTTCCGGCGCTGTGAAAAAAAAAGACCAAAAAAAAGACCTGGTCGTCAACGCCTGCTCCTGTCCATGCCAAACGGCGTTTTCCTCTCAACTTTGGCATGCTCGCTGAGGAAAAGGCAGGTAAAGGTTGTGGATAAAAAGTAAACGCGCTGTGGAGAATTGCCCAAATCGTTCAGGCGCCGTGAAAAAAAGAAAGACGTAGTCGTCAACGTCTGGTCCCGTCAATGGCGAAGGGCGTTTTCTCTCAACTTTGGCATGCTCGCTGAGGAAAAGGCAGGTAAAGGTTGTGGATAAAAGTCCGAAGAACCTCGCTACAATTGCCAAAATCTTTCCGCTGCCATTCAAAAATGGACTACTCCTCCACACCTCCTCCCGTCCATGCCAAACGGCGTTTTCTCTCAACTTTGGCATGCTCGGAGAGAAAAAAAGGCAGGTAAAGGTTGTGGATAAAAAAGTAAAAAATTGCCAAAATACTTTCTGGGCCCTCAAAAAAAGGCCTACTCCTCAACGCCTGCTCCCGTCCATGCCGAACCGCGTTTTCTATCAACTTTGGCATGCTCGGAGAGAGAAAAAAGGAAAAAAAGAAAAAAAAGGTCCAGTAAAGGTTGTGGATAAAAGTAACCGGCTTTGGAGAATTGCCTGAATCCTTCCGGCGCTGTGAAAAAAAAAGACCAAAAAAAAGACCTGGTCGTCAACGCCTGCTCCTGTCCATGCCAAACGGCGTTTTCCTCTCAACTTTGGCATGCTCGCTGAGGAAAAGGCAGGTAAAGGTTGTGGATAAAAAGTAAACGCGCTGTGGAGAATTGCCCAAATCGTTCAGGCGCCGTGAAAAAAAGAAAGACGTAGTCGTCAACGTCTGGTCCCGTCAATGGCGAAGGGCGTTTTCTCTCAACTTTGGCATGCTCGCTGAGGAAAAGGCAGGTAAAGGTTGTGGATAAAAGTCCGAAGAACCTCGCTACAATTGCCAAAATCTTTCCGCTGCCATTCAAAAATGGACTACTCCTCCACACCTCCTCCCGTCCATGCCAAACGGCGTTTTCTCTCAACTTTGGCATGCTCGGAGAGAAAAAAAGGCAGGTAAAGGTTGTGGATAAAAAAGTAAAAAATTGCCAAAATACTTTCTGGGCCCTCAAAAAAAGGCCTACTCCTCAACGCCTGCTCCCGTCCATGCCGAACCGCGTTTTCTATCAACTTTGGCATGCTCGGAGAGAGAAAAAAGGAAAAAAAGAAAAAAAAGGTCCAGTAAAGGTTGTGGATAAAAGTAACCGGCTTTGGAGAATTGCCTGAATCCTTCCGGCGCTGTGAAAAAAAAAGACCAAAAAAAAGACCTGGTCGTCAACGCCTGCTCCTGTCCATGCCAAACGGCGTTTTCCTCTCAACTTTGGCATGCTCGCTGAGGAAAAGGCAGGTAAAGGTTGTGGATAAAAAGTAAACGCGCTGTGGAGAATTGCCCAAATCGTTCAGGCGCCGTGAAAAAAAGAAAGACGTAGTCGTCAACGTCTGGTCCCGTCAATGGCGAAGGGCGTTTTCTCTCAACTTTGGCATGCTCGCTGAGGAAAAGGCAGGTAAAGGTTGTGGATAAAAGTCCGAAGAACCTCGCTACAATTGCCAAAATCTTTCCGCTGCCATTCAAAAATGGACTACTCCTCCACACCTCCTCCCGTCCATGCCAAACGGCGTTTTCTCTCAACTTTGGCATGCTCGGAGAGAAAAAAAGGCAGGTAAAGGTTGTGGATAAAAAAGTAAAAAATTGCCAAAATACTTTCTGGGCCCTCAAAAAAAGGCCTACTCCTCAACGCCTGCTCCCGTCCATGCCGAACCGCGTTTTCTATCAACTTTGGCATGCTCGGAGAGAGAAAAAAGGAAAAAAAGAAAAAAAAGGTCCAGTAAAGGTTGTGGATAAAAGTAACCGGCTTTGGAGAATTGCCTGAATCCTTCCGGCGCTGTGAAAAAAAAAGACCAAAAAAAAGACCTGGTCGTCAACGCCTGCTCCTGTCCATGCCAAACGGCGTTTTCCTCTCAACTTTGGCATGCTCGCTGAGGAAAAGGCAGGTAAAGGTTGTGGATAAAAAGTAAACGCGCTGTGGAGAATTGCCCAAATCGTTCAGGCGCCGTGAAAAAAAGAAAGACGTAGTCGTCAACGTCTGGTCCCGTCAATGGCGAAGGGCGTTTTCTCTCAACTTTGGCATGCTCGCTGAGGAAAAGGCAGGTAAAGGTTGTGGATAAAAGTCCGAAGAACCTCGCTACAATTGCCAAAATCTTTCCGCTGCCATTCAAAAATGGACTACTCCTCCACACCTCCTCCCGTCCATGCCAAACGGCGTTTTCTCTCAACTTTGGCATGCTCGGAGAGAAAAAAAGGCAGGTAAAGGTTGTGGATAAAAAAGTAAAAAATTGCCAAAATACTTTCTGGGCCCTCAAAAAAAGGCCTACTCCTCAACGCCTGCTCCC
>NW_027468522.1:5000-7500 GCF_041734735.1 Babylonia areolata
CGCGCAGGCGGGAAGCTCGGCAGCCGGGCGGGTAGCCTGCGGGGAGCTGGTGGGCTCCCGAGACTCCCGTCCCCCGACTCGGGCCTCGCACGCCGAGCGGTCGCTAGCTTGCCAGTGCAAAAGACAGAAGCGCGGGGGCAGTAAAGCCAGGCGGACGGGTCGACCGTTGCCGGCTGTGCGCCGACCGGAGCGATCCGCCACGCCACGCCGCGTCCCCCACAACCAGGGTGTCGCATAAGGCGCTGCGAAGGTGGACCTTGATCCACATTGGGCAGAGCCTGAGTTGAGGCCCCCCAGCACGTGCCTGGGGACCAGGCGTTGAGGAGTAGGCCTTTTTTTGAGGGCCCAGAAAGTATTTTGGCAATTGTAGCGAGGTTTTGGAGTTTTATCCACAACCTTTACCTGCCTTTTTTTCTTTTTTTCCTTTTTTCTCTCTCCGAGCATGCCAAAGTTGAGAGAAAACGCGGTTTGGCATGGACGGGAGGAGGTGTGGAGGAGTAGGCCTTTTTTTGAGGGCCCAGAAAGATTTTGGCAATTTTTTACTTTTTTATCCACAACCTTTACTGCCTTTTTTTTCTTTTTTTCCTTTTTTCTCTCTCCGAGCATGCCAAAGTTGATAGAAAACGCGGTTCGGCATGGACGGGAGCAGGCGTTGAGGAGTAGGCCTTTTTTTGAGGGCCCAGAAAGTATTTTGGCAATTTTTTACTTTTTTATCCACAACCTTTACCTGCCTTTTTTTCTCTCCGAGCATGCCAAAGTTGAGAGAAAACGCCGTTTGGCATGGACGGGAGGAGGTGTGGAGGAGTAGTCCATTTTTGAATGGCAGCGGAAAGATTTTGGCAATTGTAGCGAGGTTCTTCGGACTTTTATCCACAACCTTTACCTGCCTTTTCCTCAGCGAGCATGCCAAAGTTGAGAGAAAACGCCCTTCGCCATTGACGGGACCAGACGTTGACGACTACGTCTTTCTTTTTTTCACGGCGCCTGAACGATTTGGGCAATTCTCCACAGCGCGTTTACTTTTTATCCACAACCTTTACCTGCCTTTTCCTCAGCGAGCATGCCAAAGTTGAGAGGAAAACGCCGTTTGGCATGGACAGGAGCAGGCGTTGACGACCAGGTCTTTTTTTTGGTCTTTTTTTTTCACAGCGCCGGAAGGATTCAGGCAATTCTCCAAAGCCGGTTACTTTTATCCACAACCTTTACTGGACCTTTTTTTTCTTTTTTTCCTTTTTTCTCTCTCCGAGCATGCCAAAGTTGATAGAAAACGCGGTTCGGCATGGACGGGAGCAGGCGTTGAGGAGTAGGCCTTTTTTTGAGGGCCCAGAAAGTATTTTGGCAATTTTTTACTTTTTTATCCACAACCTTTACCTGCCTTTTTTTCTCTCCGAGCATGCCAAAGTTGAGAGAAAACGCCGTTTGGCATGGACGGGAGGAGGTGTGGAGGAGTAGTCCATTTTTGAATGGCAGCGGAAAGATTTTGGCAATTGTAGCGAGGTTCTTCGGACTTTTATCCACAACCTTTACCTGCCTTTTCCTCAGCGAGCATGCCAAAGTTGAGAGAAAACGCCCTTCGCCATTGACGGGACCAGACGTTGACGACTACGTCTTTCTTTTTTTCACGGCGCCTGAACGATTTGGGCAATTCTCCACAGCGCGTTTACTTTTTATCCACAACCTTTACCTGCCTTTTCCTCAGCGAGCATGCCAAAGTTGAGAGGAAAACGCCGTTTGGCATGGACAGGAGCAGGCGTTGACGACCAGGTCTTTTTTTTGGTCTTTTTTTTTCACAGCGCCGGAAGGATTCAGGCAATTCTCCAAAGCCGGTTACTTTTATCCACAACCTTTACTGGACCTTTTTTTTCTTTTTTTCCTTTTTTCTCTCTCCGAGCATGCCAAAGTTGATAGAAAACGCGGTTCGGCATGGACGGGAGCAGGCGTTGAGGAGTAGGCCTTTTTTTGAGGGCCCAGAAAGTATTTTGGCAATTTTTTACTTTTTTATCCACAACCTTTACCTGCCTTTTTTTCTCTCCGAGCATGCCAAAGTTGAGAGAAAACGCCGTTTGGCATGGACGGGAGGAGGTGTGGAGGAGTAGTCCATTTTTGAATGGCAGCGGAAAGATTTTGGCAATTGTAGCGAGGTTCTTCGGACTTTTATCCACAACCTTTACCTGCCTTTTCCTCAGCGAGCATGCCAAAGTTGAGAGAAAACGCCCTTCGCCATTGACGGGACCAGACGTTGACGACTACGTCTTTCTTTTTTTCACGGCGCCTGAACGATTTGGGCAATTCTCCACAGCGCGTTTACTTTTTATCCACAACCTTTACCTGCCTTTTCCTCAGCGAGCATGCCAAAGTTGAGAGGAAAACGCCGTTTGGCATGGACAGGAGCAGGCGTTGACGACCAGGTCTTTTTTTTGGTCTTTTTTTTTCACAGCGCCGGAAGGATTCAGGCAATTCTCCAAAGCCGGTTACTTTTATCCACAACCTTTACTGGACC
>NW_027468522.1:15000-20000 GCF_041734735.1 Babylonia areolata
TCCGTATTGTTATTTTTCGTCACTACCTCCCCGTGCCAGGAGTGGGTAAGTTGCGCGCCTGCTGCCTTCCTTGGATGTGGTAGCCGTTTCTCATGCTCCCTCTCCGGAATCGAACCCTGATTCCCCGCTACCCGTTGCTAACATGGTAGGCAGATCACGTACCATCGTCATTTGATAGGGCAGACATTTGAAAGATGCGTCGCCGGCTCGAGGCCATGCGATCGGCACAAAGTTATCCAGAGTCACCAAAGGACGGGCAGAACCCGACTGGCTTTGAACTAATAAAAGCGCTCTTTCCCCGAGGGGTCGGAGCTGGTCGGCATGTATTAGCTCTAGAATTACCACAGTTATCCAAGTAAATTTGGATCATCTAAGGAACCTCGACTGATTTAATGAGCCATTCGCGGTTTCACCGTACGAGGGTGTGAACTTAGACATGCATGGCTTAATCTTTGAGACAAGCATATGACTACTGGCAGGATCAACCAGAATGCAACCCGTATTCTGCGTGCCCCCGGGAGACGGTTGCAGCGCCAGTTGGGACCGCTGCTCACAGAAACGAGGGCTGAGCTCTTTCCGTGGGCGGTCCGCGGCAGCACTATCAACTGAAACCACCGGACAACAGATTCAGGGCCTGAGAGTGCAACGAATCCATCGGTCTCGGCGGGAGGCGCGCCAAGAAGAAGAAGGAGGAGGAGGAGACCAGACCGGACCGGACCGGACCCCACCCTTTCTTCCTCCTCGACACCGTCTCCCGCCCGTTTCCACGTGCCGGACGACGCCCGGTTAGAGACGGGCGCGCCCTTGACGAGATGAAGCAGGCGTTACGCTTTGGGACGCCGAAGGGGCTGGGGAGCACCAACGACCGTCAGTGAGGGAGGAGAGAAAACGCTTCTCTCGACCCGTCGTCAGCGAACGCACCGAACCTTCTACGGACCGTGAGACGCCGGCCGACAAGCCGAGCCCCGGCAAAGGAAGCCCGGCGAGGCGGCCGTGCGCGTTCACACTTGGACGCGCAGGCGGGAAGCTCGGCAGCCGGGCGGGTAGCCTGCGGGGAGCTGGTGGGCTCCCGAGACTCCCGTCCCCCGACTCGGGCCTCGCACGCCGAGCGGTCGCTAGCTTGCCAGTGCAAAAGACAGAAGCGCGGGGGCAGTAAAGCCAGGCGGACGGGTCGACCGTTGCCGGCTGTGCGCCGACCGGAGCGATCCGCCACGCCACGCCGCGTCCCCCACAACCAGGGTGTCGCATAAGGCGCTGCGAAGGTGGACCTTGATCCACATTGGGCAGAGCCTGAGTTGAGGCCCCCCAGCACGTGCCTGGGGACCAGGCGTTGAGGAGTAGGCCTTTTTTTGAGGGCCCAGAAAGTATTTTGGCAATTGTAGCGAGGTTTTGGAGTTTTATCCACAACCTTTACCTGCCCCCTCCGAGCATGCCAAAGTTGATAGAAAACGCGTTTCGGCATGGACGGAGCAGGCGTTGAGGAGTAGCCTGAGGGCCTTTTTGGCAGTTTTTTATCCACAACCTTTACCTGCCTTTTTTCCTCTCGAGCATGCCAAAGTTGATAGAAAACGCGGTTCGGCATGGACGGGAGCAGGCGTTGAGGAGTAGGCCTTTTTTGAGGGCCCAGTATTTTGGCAATTTTTGACTTTTTTATCCACAACCTTTACCTGCCTTTTTTTCTCTCGAGCATGCCAAAGTTGAGAGAAAACGCCGTTTGGCATGGACGGGAGGAGGTGTGGAGGAGTAGTCCATTTTTGAATGGCAGCGGAAAGATTTTGGCAATTGTAGCGAGGTTCTTCGGACTTTTATCCACAACCTTTACCTGCCTTTTCCTCAGCGAGCATGCCAAAGTTGAGAGAAAACGCCCTTCGCCATTGACGGGACCAGACGTTGACGACTACGTCTTTCTTTTTTTCACGGCGCCTGAACGATTTGGGCAATTCTCCACAGCGCGTTTACTTTTTATCCACAACCTTTACCTGCCTTTTCCTCAGCGAGCATGCCAAAGTTGAGAGGAAAACGCCGTTTGGCATGGACAGGAGCAGGCGTTGACGACCAGGTCTTTTTTTTGGTCTTTTTTTTTCACAGCGCCGGAAGGATTCAGGCAATTCTCCAAAGCCGGTTACTTTTATCCACAACCTTTACTGGACCTTTTTTTTCTTTTTTCCTTTTTTCTCTCTCCGAGCATGCCAAAGTTGATAGAAAACGCGGTTCGGCATGGACGGGAGCAGGCGTTGAGGAGTAGGCCTTTTTTTGAGGGCCCAGAAAGTATTTTGGCAATTTTTTACTTTTTTATCCACAACCTTTACCTGCCTTTTTTTCTCTCCGAGCATGCCAAAGTTGAGAGAAAACGCCGTTTGGCATGGACGGGAGGAGGTGTGGAGGAGTAGTCCATTTTTGAATGGCAGCGGAAAGATTTTGGCAATTGTAGCGAGGTTCTTCGGACTTTTATCCACAACCTTTACCTGCCTTTTCCTCAGCGAGCATGCCAAAGTTGAGAGAAAACGCCCTTCGCCATTGACGGGACCAGACGTTGACGACTACGTCTTTCTTTTTTTCACGGCGCCTGAACGATTTGGGCAATTCTCCACAGCGCGTTTACTTTTTATCCACAACCTTTACCTGCCTTTTCCTCAGCGAGCATGCCAAAGTTGAGAGGAAAACGCCGTTTGGCATGGACAGGAGCAGGCGTTGACGACCAGGTCTTTTTTTTGGTCTTTTTTTTTCACAGCGCCGGAAGGATTCAGGCAATTCTCCAAAGCCGGTTACTTTTATCCACAACCTTTACTGGACCTTTTTTTTCTTTTTTTCCTTTTTTCTCTCTCCGAGCATGCCAAAGTTGATAGAAAACGCGGTTCGGCATGGACGGGAGCAGGCGTTGAGGAGTAGGCCTTTTTTTGAGGGCCCAGAAAGTATTTTGGCAATTTTTTACTTTTTTATCCACAACCTTTACCTGCCTTTTTTTCTCTCCGAGCATGCCAAAGTTGAGAGAAAACGCCGTTTGGCATGGACGGGAGGAGGTGTGGAGGAGTAGTCCATTTTTGAATGGCAGCGGAAAGATTTTGGCAATTGTAGCGAGGTTCTTCGGACTTTTATCCACAACCTTTACCTGCCTTTTCCTCAGCGAGCATGCCAAAGTTGAGAGAAAACGCCCTTCGCCATTGACGGGACCAGACGTTGACGACTACGTCTTTCTTTTTTTCACGGCGCCTGAACGATTTGGGCAATTCTCCACAGCGCGTTTACTTTTTATCCACAACCTTTACCTGCCTTTTCCTCAGCGAGCATGCCAAAGTTGAGAGGAAAACGCCGTTTGGCATGGACAGGAGCAGGCGTTGACGACCAGGTCTTTTTTTTGGTCTTTTTTTTTCACAGCGCCGGAAGGATTCAGGCAATTCTCCAAAGCCGGTTACTTTTATCCACAACCTTTACTGGACCTTTTTTTTCTTTTTTTCCTTTTTTCTCTCTCCGAGCATGCCAAAGTTGATAGAAAACGCGGTTCGGCATGGACGGGAGCAGGCGTTGAGGAGTAGGCCTTTTTTTGAGGGCCCAGAAAGTATTTTGGCAATTTTTTACTTTTTTATCCACAACCTTTACCTGCCTTTTTTTCTCTCCGAGCATGCCAAAGTTGAGAGAAAACGCCGTTTGGCATGGACGGGAGGAGGTGTGGAGGAGTAGTCCATTTTTGAATGGCAGCGGAAAGATTTTGGCAATTGTAGCGAGGTTCTTCGGACTTTTATCCACAACCTTTACCTGCCTTTTCCTCAGCGAGCATGCCAAAGTTGAGAGAAAACGCCCTTCGCCATTGACGGGACCAGACGTTGACGACTACGTCTTTCTTTTTTTCACGGCGCCTGAACGATTTGGGCAATTCTCCACAGCGCGTTTACTTTTTATCCACAACCTTTACCTGCCTTTTCCTCAGCGAGCATGCCAAAGTTGAGAGGAAAACGCCGTTTGGCATGGACAGGAGCAGGCGTTGACGACCAGGTCTTTTTTTTGGTCTTTTTTTTTCACAGCGCCGGAAGGATTCAGGCAATTCTCCAAAGCCGGTTACTTTTATCCACAACCTTTACTGGACCTTTTTTTTCTTTTTTTCCTTTTTCTCTCTCCGAGCATGCCAAAGTTGATAGAAAACGCGGTTCGGCATGGACGGGAGCAGGCGTTGAGGAGTAGGCCTTTTTTTGAGGGCCCAGAAAGTATTTTGGCAATTTTTTACTTTTTTATCCACAACCTTTACCTGCCTTTTTTTCTCTCCGAGCATGCCAAAGTTGAGAGAAAACGCCGTTTGGCATGGACGGGAGGAGGTGTGGAGGAGTAGTCCATTTTTGAATGGCAGCGGAAAGATTTTGGCAATTGTAGCGAGGTTCTTCGGACTTTTATCCACAACCTTTACCTGCCTTTTCCTCAGCGAGCATGCCAAAGTTGAGAGAAAACGCCCTTCGCCATTGACGGGACCAGACGTTGACGACTACGTCTTTCTTTTTTTCACGGCGCCTGAACGATTTGGGCAATTCTCCACAGCGCGTTTACTTTTTATCCACAACCTTTACCTGCCTTTTCCTCAGCGAGCATGCCAAAGTTGAGAGGAAAACGCCGTTTGGCATGGACAGGAGCAGGCGTTGACGACCAGGTCTTTTTTTTGGTCTTTTTTTTTCACAGCGCCGGAAGGATTCAGGCAATTCTCCAAAGCCGGTTACTTTTATCCACAACCTTTACTGGACCTTTTTTTTCTTTTTTTCCTTTTTTCTCTCTCCGAGCATGCCAAAGTTGATAGAAAACGCGGTTCGGCATGGACGGGAGCAGGCGTTGAGGAGTAGGCCTTTTTTTGAGGGCCCAGAAAGTATTTTGGCAATTTTTTACTTTTTTATCCACAACCTTTACCTGCCTTTTTTTCTCTCCGAGCATGCCAAAGTTGAGAGAAAACGCCGTTTGGCATGGACGGGAGGAGGTGTGGAGGAGTAGTCCATTTTTGAATGGCAGCGGAAAGATTTTGGCAA
>NW_027468523.1:7500-12500 GCF_041734735.1 Babylonia areolata
CGACTGGCTTTGAACTAATAAAAGCGCTCTTTCCCCGAGGGGTCGGAGCTGGTCGGCATGTATTAGCTCTAGAATTACCACAGTTATCCAAGTAAATTTGGATCATCTAAGGAACCTCGACTGATTTAATGAGCCATTCGCGGTTTCACCGTACGAGGGTGTGAACTTAGACATGCATGGCTTAATCTTTGAGACAAGCATATGACTACTGGCAGGATCAACCAGAATGCAACCCGTATTCTGCGTGCCCCCGGAGACGGTTGCAGCGCCAGTTGGGACCGCTGCTCACAGAAACGAGGGCTGAGCTCTTTCCGTGGGCGGTCCGCGGCAGCACTATCAACTGAAACCACCGGACAACAGATTCAGGGCCTGAGAGTGCAACGAATCCATCGGTCTCGGCGGGAGGCGCGCCAAGAAGAAGAAGGAGGAGGAGGAGACCAGACCGGACCGGACCGGACCCCACCCTTTCTTCCTCCTCGACACCGTCTCCCGCCCGTTTCCACGTGCCGGACGACGCCCGGTTAGAGACGGGCGCGCCCTTGACGAGATGAAGCAGGCGTTACGCTTTGGGACGCCGAAGGGGCTGGGGAGCACCAACGACCGTCAGTGAGGGAGGAGAGAAAACGCTTCTCTCGACCCGTCGTCAGCGAACGCACCGAACCTTCTACGGACCGTGAGACGCCGGCCGACAAGCCGAGCCCCGGCAAAGGAAGCCCGGCGAGGCGGCCGTGCGCGTTCACACTTGGACGCGCAGGCGGGAAGCTCGGCAGCCGGGCGGGTAGCCTGCGGGGAGCTGGTGGGCTCCCGAGACTCCCGTCCCCCGACTCGGGCCTCGCACGCCGAGCGGTCGCTAGCTTGCCAGTGCAAAAGACAGAAGCGCGGGGGCAGTAAAGCCAGGCGGACGGGTCGACCGTTGCCGGCTGTGCGCCGACCGGAGCGATCCGCCACGCCACGCCGCGTCCCCCACAACCAGGGTGTCGCATAAGGCGCTGCGAAGGTGGACCTTGATCCACATTGGGCAGAGCCTGAGTTGAGGCCCCCCAGCACGTGCCTGGGGACCAGGCGTTGAGGAGTAGGCCTTTTTTTGAGGGCCCAGAAAGTATTTTGGCAATTGTAGCGAGGTTTTGGAGTTTTATCCACAACCTTTACCTGCCTTTTTTTCTCTCCGAGCATGCCAAAGTTGAGAGAAAACGCCGTTTGGCATGGACGGGAGGAGGTGTGGAGGAGTAGTCCATTTTTGAATGGCAGCGGAAAGATTTTGGCAATTGTAGCGAGGTTCTTCGGACTTTTATCCACAACCTTTACCTGCCTTTTCCTCAGCGAGCATGCCAAAGTTGAGAGAAAACGCCCTTCGCCATTGACGGGACCAGACGTTGACGACTACGTCTTTCTTTTTTTCACGGCGCCTGAACGATTTGGGCAATTCTCCACAGCGCGTTTACTTTTTATCCACAACCTTTACCTGCCTTTTCCTCAGCGAGCATGCCAAAGTTGAGAGGAAAACGCCGTTTGGCATGGACAGGAGCAGGCGTTGACGACCAGGTCTTTTTTTTGGTCTTTTTTTTTCACAGCGCCGGAAGGATTCAGGCAATTCTCCAAAGCCGGTTACTTTTATCCACAACCTTTACTGGACCTTTTTTTTCTTTTTTTCCTTTTTTCTCTCTCCGAGCATGCCAAAGTTGATAGAAAACGCGGTTCGGCATGGACGGGAGCAGGCGTTGAGGAGTAGGCCTTTTTTTGAGGGCCCAGAAAGTATTTTGGCAATTTTTTACTTTTTTATCCACAACCTTTACCTGCCTTTTTTTCTCTCCGAGCATGCCAAAGTTGAGAGAAAACGCCGTTTGGCATGGACGGGAGGAGGTGTGGAGGAGTAGTCCATTTTTGAATGGCAGCGGAAAGATTTTGGCAATTGTAGCGAGGTTCTTCGGACTTTTATCCACAACCTTTACCTGCCTTTTCCTCAGCGAGCATGCCAAAGTTGAGAGAAAACGCCCTTCGCCATTGACGGGACCAGACGTTGACGACTACGTCTTTCTTTTTTTCACGGCGCCTGAACGATTTGGGCAATTCTCCACAGCGCGTTTACTTTTTATCCACAACCTTTACCTGCCTTTTCCTCAGCGAGCATGCCAAAGTTGAGAGGAAAACGCCGTTTGGCATGGACAGGAGCAGGCGTTGACGACCAGGTCTTTTTTTTGGTCTTTTTTTTTCACAGCGCCGGAAGGATTCAGGCAATTCTCCAAAGCCGGTTACTTTTATCCACAACCTTTACTGGACCTTTTTTTTCTTTTTTTCCTTTTTTCTCTCTCCGAGCATGCCAAAGTTGATAGAAAACGCGGTTCGGCATGGACGGGAGCAGGCGTTGAGGAGTAGGCCTTTTTTTGAGGGCCCAGAAAGTATTTTGGCAATTTTTTACTTTTTTATCCACAACCTTTACCTGCCTTTTTTTCTCTCCGAGCATGCCAAAGTTGAGAGAAAACGCCGTTTGGCATGGACGGGAGGAGGTGTGGAGGAGTAGTCCATTTTTGAATGGCAGCGGAAAGATTTTGGCAATTGTAGCGAGGTTCTTCGGACTTTTATCCACAACCTTTACCTGCCTTTTCCTCAGCGAGCATGCCAAAGTTGAGAGAAAACGCCCTTCGCCATTGACGGGACCAGACGTTGACGACTACGTCTTTCTTTTTTTCACGGCGCCTGAACGATTTGGGCAATTCTCCACAGCGCGTTTACTTTTTATCCACAACCTTTACCTGCCTTTTCCTCAGCGAGCATGCCAAAGTTGAGAGGAAAACGCCGTTTGGCATGGACAGGAGCAGGCGTTGACGACCAGGTCTTTTTTTTGGTCTTTTTTTTTCACAGCGCCGGAAGGATTCAGGCAATTCTCCAAAGCCGGTTACTTTTATCCACAACCTTTACTGGACCTTTTTTTTCTTTTTTTCCTTTTTTCTCTCTCCGAGCATGCCAAAGTTGATAGAAAACGCGGTTCGGCATGGACGGGAGCAGGCGTTGAGGAGTAGGCCTTTTTTTGAGGGCCCAGAAAGTATTTTGGCAATTTTTTACTTTTTTATCCACAACCTTTACCTGCCTTTTTTTCTCTCCGAGCATGCCAAAGTTGAGAGAAAACGCCGTTTGGCATGGACGGGAGGAGGTGTGGAGGAGTAGTCCATTTTTGAATGGCAGCGGAAAGATTTTGGCAATTGTAGCGAGGTTCTTCGGACTTTTATCCACAACCTTTACCTGCCTTTTCCTCAGCGAGCATGCCAAAGTTGAGAGAAAACGCCCTTCGCCATTGACGGGACCAGACGTTGACGACTACGTCTTTCTTTTTTTCACGGCGCCTGAACGATTTGGGCAATTCTCCACAGCGCGTTTACTTTTTATCCACAACCTTTACCTGCCTTTTCCTCAGCGAGCATGCCAAAGTTGAGAGGAAAACGCCGTTTGGCATGGACAGGAGCAGGCGTTGACGACCAGGTCTTTTTTTTGGTCTTTTTTTTTCACAGCGCCGGAAGGATTCAGGCAATTCTCCAAAGCCGGTTACTTTTATCCACAACCTTTACTGGACCTTTTTTTTCTTTTTTTCCTTTTTTCTCTCTCCGAGCATGCCAAAGTTGATAGAAAACGCGGTTCGGCATGGACGGGAGCAGGCGTTGAGGAGTAGGCCTTTTTTTGAGGGCCCAGAAAGTATTTTGGCAATTTTTTACTTTTTTATCCACAACCTTTACCTGCCTTTTTTTCTCTCCGAGCATGCCAAAGTTGAGAGAAAACGCCGTTTGGCATGGACGGGAGGAGGTGTGGAGGAGTAGTCCATTTTTGAATGGCAGCGGAAAGATTTTGGCAATTGTAGCGAGGTTCTTCGGACTTTTATCCACAACCTTTACCTGCCTTTTCCTCAGCGAGCATGCCAAAGTTGAGAGAAAACGCCCTTCGCCATTGACGGGACCAGACGTTGACGACTACGTCTTTCTTTTTTTCACGGCGCCTGAACGATTTGGGCAATTCTCCACAGCGCGTTTACTTTTTATCCACAACCTTTACCTGCCTTTTCCTCAGCGAGCATGCCAAAGTTGAGAGGAAAACGCCGTTTGGCATGGACAGGAGCAGGCGTTGACGACCAGGTCTTTTTTTTGGTCTTTTTTTTTCACAGCGCCGGAAGGATTCAGGCAATTCTCCAAAGCCGGTTACTTTTATCCACAACCTTTACTGGACCTTTTTTTTCTTTTTTTCCTTTTTTCTCTCTCCGAGCATGCCAAAGTTGATAGAAAACGCGGTTCGGCATGGACGGGAGCAGGCGTTGAGGAGTAGGCCTTTTTTTGAGGGCCCAGAAAGTATTTTGGCAATTTTTTACTTTTTTATCCACAACCTTTACCTGCCTTTTTTTCTCTCCGAGCATGCCAAAGTTGAGAGAAAACGCCGTTTGGCATGGACGGGAGGAGGTGTGGAGGAGTAGTCCATTTTTGAATGGCAGCGGAAAGATTTTGGCAATTGTAGCGAGGTTCTTCGGACTTTTATCCACAACCTTTACCTGCCTTTTCCTCAGCGAGCATGCCAAAGTTGAGAGAAAACGCCCTTCGCCATTGACGGGACCAGACGTTGACGACTACGTCTTTCTTTTTTTCACGGCGCCTGAACGATTTGGGCAATTCTCCACAGCGCGTTTACTTTTTATCCACAACCTTTACCTGCCTTTTCCTCAGCGAGCATGCCAAAGTTGAGAGGAAAACGCCGTTTGGCATGGACAGGAGCAGGCGTTGACGACCAGGTCTTTTTTTTGGTCTTTTTTTTTCACAGCGCCGGAAGGATTCAGGCAATTCTCCAAAGCCGGTTACTTTTATCCACAACCTTTACTGGACCTTTTTTTTCTTTTTTTCCTTTTTTCTCTCTCCGAGCATGCCAAAGTTGATAGAAAACGCGGTTCGGCATGGACGGGAGCAGGCGTTGAGGAGTAGGCCTTTTTTTGAGGGCCCAGAAAGTATTTTGGCAATTTTTTACTTTTTTAT
>NW_027468524.1:5000-7500 GCF_041734735.1 Babylonia areolata
TACCTCCCCGTGCCAGGAGTGGGTAAGTTGCGCGCCTGCTGCCTTCCTTGGATGTGGTAGCCGTTTCTCATGCTCCCTCTCCGGAATCGAACCCTGATTCCCCGCTACCCGTTGCTAACATGGTAGGCAGATCACGTACCATCGTCATTTGATAGGGCAGACATTTGAAAGATGCGTCGCCGGCTCGAGGCCATGCGATCGGCACAAAGTTATCCAGAGTCACCAAAGGACGGGCAGAACCCGACTGGCTTTGAACTAATAAAAGCGCTCTTTCCCCGAGGGGTCGGAGCTGGTCGGCATGTATTAGCTCTAGAATTACCACAGTTATCCAAGTAAATTTGGATCATCTAAGGAACCTCGACTGATTTAATGAGCCATTCGCGGTTTCACCGTACGAGGGTGTGAACTTAGACATGCATGGCTTAATCTTTGAGACAAGCATATGACTACTGGCAGGATCAACCAGAATGCAACCCGTATTCTGCGTGCCCCCGGGAGACGGTTGCAGCGCCAGTTGGGACCGCTGCTCACAGAAACGAGGGCTGAGCTCTTTCCGTGGGCGGTCCGCGGCAGCACTATCAACTGAAACCACCGGACAACAGATTCAGGGCCTGAGAGTGCAACGAATCCATCGGTCTCGGCGGGAGGCGCGCCAAGAAGAAGAAGGAGGAGGAGGAGACCAGACCGGACCGGACCGGACCCCACCCTTTCTTCCTCCTCGACACCGTCTCCCGCCCGTTTCCACGTGCCGGACGACGCCCGGTTAGAGACGGGCGCGCCCTTGACGAGATGAAGCAGGCGTTACGCTTTGGGACGCCGAAGGGGCTGGGGAGCACCAACGACCGTCAGTGAGGGAGGAGAGAAAACGCTTCTCTCGACCCGTCGTCAGCGAACGCACCGAACCTTCTACGGACCGTGAGACGCCGGCCGACAAGCCGAGCCCCGGCAAAGGAAGCCCGGCGAGGCGGCCGTGCGCGTTCACACTTGGACGCGCAGGCGGGAAGCTCGGCAGCCGGGCGGGTAGCCTGCGGGGAGCTGGTGGGCTCCCGAGACTCCCGTCCCCCGACTCGGGCCTCGCACGCCGAGCGGTCGCTAGCTTGCCAGTGCAAAAGACAGAAGCGCGGGGGCAGTAAAGCCAGGCGGACGGGTCGACCGTTGCCGGCTGTGCGCCGACCGGAGCGATCCGCCACGCCACGCCGCGTCCCCCACAACCAGGGTGTCGCATAAGGCGCTGCGAAGGTGGACCTTGATCCACATTGGGCAGAGCCTGAGTTGAGGCCCCCCAGCACGTGCCTGGGGACCAGGCGTTGAGGAGTAGGCCTTTTTTTGAGGGCCCAGAAAGTATTTTGGCAATTGTAGCGAGGTTTTGGAGTTTTATCCACAACCTTTACCTGCCTTTTTTTTCTTTTTTTCCTTTTTTCTCTCTCCGAGCATGCCAAAGTTGATAGAAAACGCGGTTCGGCATGGACGGGAGCAGGCGTTGAGGAGTAGGCCTTTTTTTGAGGGCCCAGAAAGTATTTTGGCAATTTTTTACTTTTTTATCCACAACCTTTACCTGCCTTTTTTTTCTTTTTTTCCTTTTTTCTCTCTCCGAGCATGCCAAAGTTGATAGAAAACGCGGTTCGGCATGGACGGGAGCAGGCGTTGAGGAGTAGGCCTTTTTTTGAGGGCCCAGAAAGTATTTTGGCAATTTTTGACTTTTTTATCCACAACCTTTACCTGCCTTTTTTTCTCTCCGAGCATGCCAAAGTTGAGAGAAAACGCCGTTTGGCATGGACGGGAGGAGGTGTGGAGGAGTAGTCCATTTTTGAATGGCAGCGGAAAGATTTTGGCAATTGTAGCGAGGTTCTTCGGACTTTTATCCACAACCTTTACCTGCCTTTTCCTCAGCGAGCATGCCAAAGTTGAGAGAAAACGCCCTTCGCCATTGACGGGACCAGACGTTGACGACTACGTCTTTCTTTTTTTCACGGCGCCTGAACGATTTGGGCAATTCTCCACAGCGCGTTTACTTTTTATCCACAACCTTTACCTGCCTTTTCCTCAGCGAGCATGCCAAAGTTGAGAGGAAAACGCCGTTTGGCATGGACAGGAGCAGGCGTTGACGACCAGGTCTTTTTTTTGGTCTTTTTTTTTCACAGCGCCGGAAGGATTCAGGCAATTCTCCAAAGCCGGTTACTTTTATCCACAACCTTTACTGGACCTTTTTTTTCTTTTTTTCCTTTTTTCTCTCTCCGAGCATGCCAAAGTTGATAGAAAACGCGGTTCGGCATGGACGGGAGCAGGCGTTGAGGAGTAGGCCTTTTTTTGAGGGCCCAGAAAGTATTTTGGCAATTTTTTACTTTTTTATCCACAACCTTTACCTGCCTTTTTTTCTCTCCGAGCATGCCAAAGTTGAGAGAAAACGCCGTTTGGCATGGACGGGAGGAGGTGTGGAGGAGTAGTCCATTTTTGAATGGCAGCGGAAAGATTTTGGCAATTGTAGCGAGGTTCTTCGGAC
>NW_027468524.1:17500-20000 GCF_041734735.1 Babylonia areolata
GGCCTTTTTTTGAGGGCCCAGAAAGTATTTTGGCAATTTTTTACTTTTTTATCCACAACCTTTACCTGCCTTTTTTTTCTTTTTTTCCTTTTTTCTCTCTCCGAGCATGCCAAAGTTGATAGAAAACGCGGTTCGGCATGGACGGGAGCAGGCGTTGAGGAGTAGGCCTTTTTTTGAGGGCCCAGAAAGTATTTTGGCAATTTTTGACTTTTTTATCCACAACCTTTACCTGCCTTTTTTTCTCTCCGAGCATGCCAAAGTTGAGAGAAAACGCCGTTTGGCATGGACGGGAGGAGGTGTGGAGGAGTAGTCCATTTTTGAATGGCAGCGGAAAGATTTTGGCAATTGTAGCGAGGTTCTTCGGACTTTTATCCACAACCTTTACCTGCCTTTTCCTCAGCGAGCATGCCAAAGTTGAGAGAAAACGCCCTTCGCCATTGACGGGACCAGACGTTGACGACTACGTCTTTCTTTTTTTCACGGCGCCTGAACGATTTGGGCAATTCTCCACAGCGCGTTTACTTTTTATCCACAACCTTTACCTGCCTTTTCCTCAGCGAGCATGCCAAAGTTGAGAGGAAAACGCCGTTTGGCATGGACAGGAGCAGGCGTTGACGACCAGGTCTTTTTTTTGGTCTTTTTTTTTCACAGCGCCGGAAGGATTCAGGCAATTCTCCAAAGCCGGTTACTTTTATCCACAACCTTTACTGGACCTTTTTTTTCTTTTTTTCCTTTTTTCTCTCTCCGAGCATGCCAAAGTTGATAGAAAACGCGGTTCGGCATGGACGGGAGCAGGCGTTGAGGAGTAGGCCTTTTTTTGAGGGCCCAGAAAGTATTTTGGCAATTTTTGACTTTTTTATCCACAACCTTTACCTGCCTTTTTTTCTCTCCGAGCATGCCAAAGTTGAGAGAAAACGCCGTTTGGCATGGACGGGAGGAGGTGTGGAGGAGTAGTCCATTTTTGAATGGCAGCGGAAAGATTTTGGCAATTGTAGCGAGGTTCTTCGGACTTTTATCCACAACCTTTACCTGCCTTTTCCTCAGCGAGCATGCCAAAGTTGAGAGAAAACGCCCTTCGCCATTGACGGGACCAGACGTTGACGACTACGTCTTTCTTTTTTTCACGGCGCCTGAACGATTTGGGCAATTCTCCACAGCGCGTTTACTTTTTATCCACAACCTTTACCTGCCTTTTCCTCAGCGAGCATGCCAAAGTTGAGAGGAAAACGCCGTTTGGCATGGACAGGAGCAGGCGTTGACGACCAGGTCTTTTTTTTGGTCTTTTTTTTTCACAGCGCCGGAAGGATTCAGGCAATTCTCCAAAGCCGGTTACTTTTATCCACAACCTTTACTGGACCTTTTTTTTCTTTTTTTCCTTTTTTCTCTCTCCGAGCATGCCAAAGTTGATAGAAAACGCGGTTCGGCATGGACGGGAGCAGGCGTTGAGGAGTAGGCCTTTTTTTGAGGGCCCAGAAAGTATTTTGGCAATTTTTTACTTTTTTATCCACAACCTTTACCTGCCTTTTTTTCTCTCCGAGCATGCCAAAGTTGAGAGAAAACGCCGTTTGGCATGGACGGGAGGAGGTGTGGAGGAGTAGTCCATTTTTGAATGGCAGCGGAAAGATTTTGGCAATTGTAGCGAGGTTCTTCGGACTTTTATCCACAACCTTTACCTGCCTTTTCCTCAGCGAGCATGCCAAAGTTGAGAGAAAACGCCCTTCGCCATTGACGGGACCAGACGTTGACGACTACGTCTTTCTTTTTTTCACGGCGCCTGAACGATTTGGGCAATTCTCCACAGCGCGTTTACTTTTTATCCACAACCTTTACCTGCCTTTTCCTCAGCGAGCATGCCAAAGTTGAGAGGAAAACGCCGTTTGGCATGGACAGGAGCAGGCGTTGACGACCAGGTCTTTTTTTTGGTCTTTTTTTTTCACAGCGCCGGAAGGATTCAGGCAATTCTCCAAAGCCGGTTACTTTTATCCACAACCTTTACTGGACCTTTTTTTTCTTTTTTTCCTTTTTTCTCTCTCCGAGCATGCCAAAGTTGATAGAAAACGCGGTTCGGCATGGACGGGAGCAGGCGTTGAGGAGTAGGCCTTTTTTTGAGGGCCCAGAAAGTATTTTGGCAATTTTTGACTTTTTTATCCACAACCTTTACCTGCCTTTTTTTCTCTCCGAGCATGCCAAAGTTGAGAGAAAACGCCGTTTGGCATGGACGGGAGGAGGTGTGGAGGAGTAGTCCATTTTTGAATGGCAGCGGAAAGATTTTGGCAATTGTAGCGAGGTTCTTCGGACTTTTATCCACAACCTTTACCTGCCTTTTCCTCAGCGAGCATGCCAAAGTTGAGAGAAAACGCCCTTCGCCATTGACGGGACCAGACGTTGACGACTACGTCTTTCTTTTTTTCACGGCGCCTGAACGATTTGGGCAATTCTCCACAGCGCGTTTACTTTTTATCCACAACCTTTACCTGCCTTTTCCTCAGCGAGCATGCCA
>NW_027468525.1:0-2500 GCF_041734735.1 Babylonia areolata
CAAGTAAATTTGGATCATCTAAGGAACCTCGACTGATTTAATGAGCCATTCGCGGTTTCACCGTACGAGGGTGTGAACTTAGACATGCATGGCTTAATCTTTGAGACAAGCATATGACTACTGGCAGGATCAACCAGAATGCAACCCGTATTCTGCGTGCCCCCGGGAGACGGTTGCAGCGCCAGTTGGGACCGCTGCTCACAGAAACGAGGGCTGAGCTCTTTCCGTGGGCGGTCCGCGGCAGCACTATCAACTGAAACCACCGGACAACAGATTCAGGGCCTGAGAGTGCAACGAATCCATCGGTCTCGGCGGGAGGCGCGCCAAGAAGAAGAAGGAGGAGGAGGAGACCAGACCGGACCGGACCGGACCCCACCCTTTCTTCCTCCTCGACACCGTCTCCCGCCCGTTTCCACGTGCCGGACGACGCCCGGTTAGAGACGGGCGCGCCCTTGACGAGATGAAGCAGGCGTTACGCTTTGGGACGCCGAAGGGGCTGGGGAGCACCAACGACCGTCAGTGAGGGAGGAGAGAAAACGCTTCTCTCGACCCGTCGTCAGCGAACGCACCGAACCTTCTACGGACCGTGAGACGCCGGCCGACAAGCCGAGCCCCGGCAAAGGAAGCCCGGCGAGGCGGCCGTGCGCGTTCACACTTGGACGCGCAGGCGGGAAGCTCGGCAGCCGGGCGGGTAGCCTGCGGGGAGCTGGTGGGCTCCCGAGACTCCCGTCCCCCGACTCGGGCCTCGCACGCCGAGCGGTCGCTAGCTTGCCAGTGCAAAAGACAGAAGCGCGGGGGCAGTAAAGCCAGGCGGACGGGTCGACCGTTGCCGGCTGTGCGCCGACCGGAGCGATCCGCCACGCCACGCCGCGTCCCCCACAACCAGGGTGTCGCATAAGGCGCTGCGAAGGTGGACCTTGATCCACATTGGGCAGAGCCTGAGTTGAGGCCCCCCAGCACGTGCCTGGGGACCAGGCGTTGAGGAGTAGGCCTTTTTTTGAGGGCCCAGAAAGTATTTTGGCAATTGTAGCGAGGTTTTGGAGTTTTATCCACAACCTTTACCTGCCTTTTTTTCTCTCCGAGCATGCCAAAGTTGAGAGAAAACGCCGTTTGGCATGGACCCATTTTTGAATGGCAGCGGAACCAGAGCGTTGACGACTACGACTTCTTTCTTTTTTTCACGGCGCCTGAACGATTTGGGCAATTCTCCACAGCGCGTTTACTTTTTATCCACAACCTTTACCTGCCTTTTCCTCAGCGAGCATGCCAAAGTTGAGAGGAAAACGCCGTTTGGCATGGACAGGAGCAGGCGTTGACGACCAGGTCTTTTTTTTGGTCTTTTTTTTTCACAGCGCCGGAAGGATTCAGGCAATTCTCCAAAGCCGGTTACTTTTATCCACAACCTTTACTGGACCTTTTTTTTCTTTTTTTCCTTTTTTCTCTCTCCGAGCATGCCAAAGTTGATAGAAAACGCGGTTCGGCATGGACGGGAGCAGGCGTTGAGGAGTAGGCCTTTTTTTGAGGGCCCAGAAAGTATTTTGGCAATTTTTTACTTTTTTATCCACAACCTTTACCTGCCTTTTTTTCTCTCCGAGCATGCCAAAGTTGAGAGAAAACGCCGTTTGGCATGGACGGGAGGAGGTGTGGAGGAGTAGTCCATTTTTGAATGGCAGCGGAAAGATTTTGGCAATTGTAGCGAGGTTCTTCGGACTTTTATCCACAACCTTTACCTGCCTTTTCCTCAGCGAGCATGCCAAAGTTGAGAGAAAACGCCCTTCGCCATTGACGGGACCAGACGTTGACGACTACGTCTTTCTTTTTTTCACGGCGCCTGAACGATTTGGGCAATTCTCCACAGCGCGTTTACTTTTTATCCACAACCTTTACCTGCCTTTTCCTCAGCGAGCATGCCAAAGTTGAGAGGAAAACGCCGTTTGGCATGGACAGGAGCAGGCGTTGACGACCAGGTCTTTTTTTTGGTCTTTTTTTTTCACAGCGCCGGAAGGATTCAGGCAATTCTCCAAAGCCGGTTACTTTTATCCACAACCTTTACTGGACCTTTTTTTTCTTTTTTTCCTTTTTTCTCTCTCCGAGCATGCCAAAGTTGATAGAAAACGCGGTTCGGCATGGACGGGAGCAGGCGTTGAGGAGTAGGCCTTTTTTTGAGGGCCCAGAAAGTATTTTGGCAATTTTTTACTTTTTTATCCACAACCTTTACCTGCCTTTTTTTCTCTCCGAGCATGCCAAAGTTGAGAGAAAACGCCGTTTGGCATGGACGGGAGGAGGTGTGGAGGAGTAGTCCATTTTTGAATGGCAGCGGAAAGATTTTGGCAATTGTAGCGAGGTTCTTCGGACTTTTATCCACAACCTTTACCTGCCTTTTCCTCAGCGAGCATGCCAAAGTTGAGAGAAAACGCCCTTCGCCATTGACGGGACCAGACGTTGACGACTACGTCTTTCTTTTTTTCACGGCGCCTGAACGATTTGGGCAATTCTCCAC
>NW_027468525.1:10000-12500 GCF_041734735.1 Babylonia areolata
CCAAAGGACGGGCAGAACCCGACTGGCTTTGAACTAATAAAAGCGCTCTTTCCCCGAGGGGTCGGAGCTGGTCGGCATGTATTAGCTCTAGAATTACCACAGTTATCCAAGTAAATTTGGATCATCTAAGGAACCTCGACTGATTTAATGAGCCATTCGCGGTTTCACCGTACGAGGGTGTGAACTTAGACATGCATGGCTTAATCTTTGAGACAAGCATATGACTACTGGCAGGATCAACCAGAATGCAACCCGTATTCTGCGTGCCCCCGGGAGACGGTTGCAGCGCCAGTTGGGACCGCTGCTCACAGAAACGAGGGCTGAGCTCTTTCCGTGGGCGGTCCGCGGCAGCACTATCAACTGAAACCACCGGACAACAGATTCAGGGCCTGAGAGTGCAACGAATCCATCGGTCTCGGCGGGAGGCGCGCCAAGAAGAAGAAGGAGGAGGAGGAGACCAGACCGGACCGGACCGGACCCCACCCTTTCTTCCTCCTCGACACCGTCTCCCGCCCGTTTCCACGTGCCGGACGACGCCCGGTTAGAGACGGGCGCGCCCTTGACGAGATGAAGCAGGCGTTACGCTTTGGGACGCCGAAGGGGCTGGGGAGCACCAACGACCGTCAGTGAGGGAGGAGAGAAAACGCTTCTCTCGACCCGTCGTCAGCGAACGCACCGAACCTTCTACGGACCGTGAGACGCCGGCCGACAAGCCGAGCCCCGGCAAAGGAAGCCCGGCGAGGCGGCCGTGCGCGTTCACACTTGGACGCGCAGGCGGGAAGCTCGGCAGCCGGGCGGGTAGCCTGCGGGGAGCTGGTGGGCTCCCGAGACTCCCGTCCCCCGACTCGGGCCTCGCACGCCGAGCGGTCGCTAGCTTGCCAGTGCAAAAGACAGAAGCGCGGGGGCAGTAAAGCCAGGCGGACGGGTCGACCGTTGCCGGCTGTGCGCCGACCGGAGCGATCCGCCACGCCACGCCGCGTCCCCCACAACCAGGGTGTCGCATAAGGCGCTGCGAAGGTGGACCTTGATCCACATTGGGCAGAGCCTGAGTTGAGGCCCCCCAGCACGTGCCTGGGGACCAGGCGTTGAGGAGTAGGCCTTTTTTTGAGGGCCCAGAAAGTATTTTGGCAATTGTAGCGAGGTTTTGGAGTTTTATCCACAACCTTTACCTGCCTTTTTTTCTCTCCGAGCATGCCAAAGTTGAGAGAAAACGCCGTTTGGCATGGACGGGAGGAGGTGTGGAGGAGTAGTCCATTTTTGAATGGCAGCGGAAAGATTTTGGCAATTGTAGCGAGGTTCTTCGGACTTTTATCCACAACCTTTACCTGCCTTTTCCTCAGCGAGCATGCCAAAGTTGAGAGAAAACGCCCTTCGCCATTGACGGGACCAGACGTTGACGACTACGTCTTTCTTTTTTTCACGGCGCCTGAACGATTTGGGCAATTCTCCACAGCGCGTTTACTTTTTATCCACAACCTTTACCTGCCTTTTCCTCAGCGAGCATGCCAAAGTTGAGAGGAAAACGCCGTTTGGCATGGACAGGAGCAGGCGTTGACGACCAGGTCTTTTTTTTGGTCTTTTTTTTTCACAGCGCCGGAAGGATTCAGGCAATTCTCCAAAGCCGGTTACTTTTATCCACAACCTTTACTGGACCTTTTTTTTCTTTTTTTCCTTTTTTCTCTCTCCGAGCATGCCAAAGTTGATAGAAAACGCGGTTCGGCATGGACGGGAGCAGGCGTTGAGGAGTAGGCCTTTTTTTGAGGGCCCAGAAAGTATTTTGGCAATTTTTTACTTTTTTATCCACAACCTTTACCTGCCTTTTTTTCTCTCCGAGCATGCCAAAGTTGAGAGAAAACGCCGTTTGGCATGGACGGGAGGAGGTGTGGAGGAGTAGTCCATTTTTGAATGGCAGCGGAAAGATTTTGGCAATTGTAGCGAGGTTCTTCGGACTTTTATCCACAACCTTTACCTGCCTTTTCCTCAGCGAGCATGCCAAAGTTGAGAGAAAACGCCCTTCGCCATTGACGGGACCAGACGTTGACGACTACGTCTTTCTTTTTTTCACGGCGCCTGAACGATTTGGGCAATTCTCCACAGCGCGTTTACTTTTTATCCACAACCTTTACCTGCCTTTTCCTCAGCGAGCATGCCAAAGTTGAGAGGAAAACGCCGTTTGGCATGGACAGGAGCAGGCGTTGACGACCAGGTCTTTTTTTTGGTCTTTTTTTTTCACAGCGCCGGAAGGATTCAGGCAATTCTCCAAAGCCGGTTACTTTTATCCACAACCTTTACTGGACCTTTTTTTTCTTTTTTTCCTTTTTTCTCTCTCCGAGCATGCCAAAGTTGATAGAAAACGCGGTTCGGCATGGACGGGAGCAGGCGTTGAGGAGTAGGCCTTTTTTTGAGGGCCCAGAAAGTATTTTGGCAATTTTTTACTTTTTTATCCACAACCTTTACCTGCCTTTTTTTCTCTCCGAGCATGCCAAAGTTGAGAGAAAAC